>NC_141025.1:48375000-48605000 GCF_052040795.2 Danio rerio
CCTCGGAAAGTAAACAACAGCAGGGCAGAGACTCCTCTCTGCGGCAGGTGGGATGAGATAGGCACAAACATTAGGCAATCACACAACTTTGCCAACTTCCGTGTCTGTCTTTCCATTTATCTATCTGTGGCTATGGCAGTCGACATTAGCATGCTTTTACTCAAGCAATTAGCACAAGCAGTCATGCGATCAGCCTGCGACTTTATAACTCAACTTTACGCCTAGTCCTTGATGACTGGAGAAAACTACACCAAATGCATGTATTCAACTGTTATAGGAGAAAAGGGTTTATTTTAACTGGCTGAGAGATTCAGAGTTGCAATCCTAACATTGCTATGTCCTAGTGAAATATTACTGGCTTTTTATTTAAAACTTTTGTTTAATTTTATGACTATATTTCATTAATTGATTTCTATGAGATGCTTAAAATCAGAACATGCTGATCACCAGATTCATCTATGCATCACTCATTTTACACTGTAAAAAATGCAGGGTTCCACACAAGTCATTCATGTTGTCCCAACACAAATTGATTAAGTTAACTTAACACTTAACAAATTTATGTGGATTCAACATTAAAAAAATAGTTGTCCCAATGAAATCTCAAGAATTGTGGCGTTTCAGCTCATTTAAATTAAGTAGTTTGAACAAGCAAAAAATATATTATGTTAAGTGCATCTAGTCATATGAGTTTGCAAAAGTCTGAAATTGTTAGTGATTCAGTTTGATTCTTTAACATAAACATTTCCAACCAGGCTCATTGGAAATACCTGCTTCAGCTTACATTTGAGCTAAACGTTAAAAAAAAAAAAAAAAATACACTAAGCAAAAATAAAAATCACAACACTTTTGGTTTTGTTTCCAATTTTTTAAGAACTGAATTCAAAGAACTAAAACTTGTTCTATCTACGCAAAATTTCTCAAATATTGTTTACACATTTGTCTGTTTACACTTGGTCACTTCATGCATTTTCTCTGATTGGACAGCCATCTGATTCATTTGTTTCATTTACACTTTACTTGACCCCTTAAATGTGCCCCCCCTAAATGGATATAAACTTATTTTCAAATCCTGTGTTATATGCTCATTTAATTGGATTTACCATGATATCGTATTTTTTCCATCTGTATTCTTTCCTTTTAGCATTGCCAGTTGCTGACTGCTTTCTGACTGTGTTCTGTGTTTGTGTAGTAGGGACCTTTACTTCTGTGCTTGTCTAGAAGATACTTTCTTGATAATTTTCCTCATCACTGCTGTCTAAATCAGTGGTTCTTAAAGTGGGGGTCAGGACCCCTTGAGGGGTCGCGGAACAATGAAGGGGGGGGGGGGGGGTCGCCTGGTGATTTCCAGAAATCTACTTATTATTATTATTAGGCCATAAGAATTACCATATTTTATCCATAACCAACGGAAGAGAAAAAAAAAAAACAGTCGTTTATAGTTACTATAGTAGCTTATTTATTTGTTCTATTGGATTGCGACCCCTGGGGTAAATACATTATATTAAAGACAGCAATAGCGTCAGATGCAGCAGATTGATTTTATAACACCAGGTTAAACTTTCTGGCCCATTTACAGCACTGACATACATAAAAAAATTAAACGAAGAATAGACTTTGGTCTATTGGTGTGTGTGTGTGTGTGTGTGTGTGTGTGTGTGTGCCATTGCATGCAAGTTTTCTGTATTTACAACCACCTCAGAGGACATTGGGGGTCGCAAGTCTCTGGCATTGTTATTTTAGGGGTTGCGTGCTGAAAAGTTTGGGAACCCCTGGACTAAATGACCATCATCATGCATCGCTCGAGGAGTCCATCCCTCCGCCTCATCTTCCCCTAACTTCTCTCTGTTACTTTAATTGCCATAGACTATTATGCTGATGACATTTTCAGGACACTTAAATTTTTTCTATCATCTTCGTCTATTCTTTTGACATCTAAAAATTCACATAAATTGATCAATATAGTTTATCAATTATGAATTATTGTAAAAATAACCACAATATATTTTAAAATGGTATTTCAGTCATTAATTATAATAATTGAATCATCCAAAAACAGTGTGTTTGCATTGTAGTAGGCATTATATTGATTACATTACAAAAACGTGACATGATTTTTTTTGGAAATAAAGCACCTTTCATACCTGTTGTATCAAATTTGATACATGATTTTCAACACAATTTATTTGCAACAACAACAAAAAAAAAATGTTAAGCAATTATGCTTTGTTTCAATCAAGATAACCTTTATTTAATAAAATTAGTAACAATATAAATTTTATTCATACTATAACAACTTGAATTAGCAAACCAAAAAGCAAACCAAATTTGCAAACCAAAAAGCAAACCAAAAAGTTTTTGGCCAAAAAGCATCAGAGTAATTCAATGAAAGTAGCAATTTTAAAAAGGTGAAAAAAGCCCTTCCACGGCCTGCAGTGTCATGAAAATCCACAAGGGGGAGAATACAAGCATCATGTTATATACAACAGGTTTTTATACAAAGTATTGATCAGATTGATATTATATAGGTCTTAGAAACTTGTGTATCAAACATGATACGTGCAGCTTTATAGGGTTATAAACATTTTTAAACTAATAAAACGGAGAGTTTTAAAGGTTTTAAACTTATAAAACAGAGAGTTGGAACAGATATTTTATTTGCAAATTCTGTGGACATGCGTATACATGCTATTATAGAAACATGGTGCCTGTCAATCAATTTGGTGGACGAGGAAAATCCTCTAATGACTCCAATGTCACGTTACAGTGGGCCTCAAAATCGCTTGGATTTGGGTCCTATTTTAACATCAGGAAATGTTAAAAAAAATGCCTTGTGTTTCTTTCACTCCAGTATGACTGTGGACGCACTATATACCTACAGTTCTGTCAAAAGAGCTTACAAAAGCCCTTTAATATTATTTTTTACATAAACGTAAGCAAAAAATCATATTTGGCATACAAGTTATTTTATATGTAGGATACAGGAGGCTTTGTACTTCACTCGTGTTCCAAACCATAAGGCAGTGTCCAGTAAAAAAAACAAATAAATACATTTTCCTCATACTTGTGGCATTGCTTTGAGCATTGAATCGTCCGTGTTATATCCAACTTATAGCCCATAACACACTCTCACAAGTAACATTTTGGAAGGAGTAAAATTTACATGCGGGTGTGTGTGTATTTTTTTTTTTTAACAGATGCATTAAACCTGTCCAATTTCATCTGGAATGCATCCTAGACCACCTCCTGAAGTGGTTTCAGCAATCACATTTTTATCAGTCTCAAATAAATCAAGTATTTTGAAAAGCGACCAGGTGTAAAAACTCCATAAATCAATGTTAGTGATCACTTTTCCTTTGCCAAGATAATCCATTTCACAGATATGAAATATTAAGATATCAAAATATACAGCTTGATTATTGCACAGGTATGCCTTAGGCTGACCACAATTAAAGGCCCTGCTAAAAATGTACAGTTTTACCACACAGCACAATGCCATCGATTGGGATCCTCCACTACCAAAAGATAAACAAATATAAATAAGCCTAAAAAAGCATAAAATTATGAAAGTATTTGAAATGTCCAAAAAGTAAACCCAACAGTTGACTAAGTAATTTTAATATGTAACTGGATGTTTATATCTCTACCATAAGCCTTTTCCAAAAAGAGTTGTCTGAGACCAGCCACTGTGACAGCTGCTGCAACAATCGGTTTCCAGAAACAAAGAATTTCTGCACAAACTGTCAGAAACAGGAATTTCATCTTGCTCATCATCCTCTTCGGGGTCCCGCCCAGACTGCAGTTTCCTATTGTAACTGACTTGAGTGGGCCAATGCTCACGTTTGATGGCATCTTTATCTATGACTATTACCTCATGTTGCAGCAGGATAATGTGGTCTCATGTTGAAAGGATGTACACAATTCCCGTATCCCAGTTCTTGCACTGGCAGCAAACCCTCCGAGTATGTCACCCATTGAGCATGTTTTGGGATGCTCTACATTGGCGTAAACAACAGCATGTTCCAGTTCCTCCCAATATCCAACACTTTTCTGAGCCATTGAAGAGGAGTGGATGGAATTTCCAAATGCCACACTCAACAATCTGACTCTGTGTGTAGGAGATGTGTTGCACTGTTTGAGGCAAATGATGGACTAGTTTTATGTTATCCAGGGCAAATGCCTTTACTGTTTATGCAGGAAATTTGAAATCCTATGTACTTAAACAGTATGTAGAGACTGATTCTTCAACAATGCGGCATGGTGGTTCAGTGGTTAGCACTGTCACCTTACAGTAAAAATGTCATTAGGTTTGACATTTCTGTGTTGAGTTTGCATGTTTTCCGTGTTTTCATGGGCTTCCTTCATGTGATCTGGTTTCCCCCATAGTCCAAAAACATGGTGGTATTGTGTAAGTGAGTTGGATAAGGTAACTTAGTGTATGAGTGTTTATGTGTGTGAATGCATGAGTACAAAGGTGTTTCCCAGTACTGGGTTGGAACTGAAAGGGCATCCGCAGCGTAACACATATGCCAGAATAGTCCGCAGTTCCTTCCACTGTGGTGACTACTGATAAATAAAGCAATACGCTAGAGAAAAATGAATGAATAAATGATTGTTCAACATGATTTTGGATGATACTACTGTAGCCATACAGCCAGAGATGTATAGTAACGAAGTAGAACTACTTCACTACTGTACTTAAGTACTAAAAGGCAGTATCTGTACTTTACTGGAGTATTATTTTTTTCTCCTACTTCCACTTTTACTTAAGTACATATTTTACATGAGTTTAATACTTTTACTCCGATAGATTTTTTATGTGCTGCATCGTTACTCGTTACTAGGGGTGTCAAAATGATTGATATCAGTTCAGTAATAGGTCATAACCGGTTATTACGTGATGACGTCATTTATCTCCTATGCGCGATGTCGCAATACTATGGCGGAGGATGGAGGCGCGAGGGTGGGGCGGCACAGCATACCAGCCGCTAGTTTACTATTAGGGAGAAATGTTGTAAAACTTCACCTCTGCCTATCTCTCGCTCTCTCACTTTGGACATTTGACCCACTGGCCAGTTTGTAAGGTAACTTTTCCTCTCTTCTTAGCTGTTAAAGCTGTGGATCCAGACATGAGCGTGCCAAGTTTTCTCCACTGTGTCTATTACCTGTGATAATCGCGTATTCTTCCTGCCATGGGTGAACAGTGCTTATATTTCTAAAGCCCTTTCTGTTGAGGACAATAACCAATCATAGCCGTGTAAGACCCGCCTGTCAGCGCTCAAAAAGCAGGCGGGATAATATTGACATGAGTTTATTAGCTGTAAATGCTCGTGCTGTCTTCTGTGCATGAGTTTTGTTTGATACATCCAGAAAGAGTGTTTTCTTTGAGCAGGTCAAATTGAGGGCACAGTTCGTATATCTGACTGCTGTATTAAAGGACAAAATTTATTACAAAAACCCCTTTAACTGTCACACCAAGACAAAAGCAATAGAATTTTTTTTGATTGCATTTCTTAACTCCTAATGTCGCCATTTAACACAATCAGTGCATTTTTATTCAACACATCACATTATTTCTAAAATATCAGCCTCTACCAAATGGTTGAGATGTTGGTTTATGGTAAAAGTACCAGAATTAATAAATATACTACAGAAAATATGAACTGTAAGACCAATTTCATTAAAAACATAATAAAAATAAATAAAAATTATTACTAAATTATAGCCATAAGCCACAAAATATTTCAGATTTTCATTTAACAGAGTAATATACACATTTTCCTGTTTTTTTACAATAAAATCAAAATCAAGTGAATTTGTGAAGCAGGATTTAGTTTGCTTGTTTAGTTTAAAGCTTTTTATTTTAAAGCAATCAAACTTCAAATCTCCCAAAGTGTGAGTGTGTCATTGTGTGTGTGTGAGTGAGAGTGAATAATGTGTAAGAGAAAACAACAGTGTGATTGTACCTGTGTGTGCGTGTGTGTGTGTGTGTGTGTAAGAGAGAGTGTAAAAACAATTGCAACCTATATAATGTCCCCACAATTCACAAAAATGTGTGTGTGTGAGAGAGAGAGATAGAGAGAGAACTGTGTGTGTGAGAGTGTATGAATGTGTGAGAGTGGGGAGAGAGTGTACATTTAGGTGTGTGCAGGGCAGTGTGTGTGAGAGAGAGAGAGAGAGTATGTATGTGAGTGAACATGCTGAATTATCTCATCAGTGAAGGCATTTTCTGGTAAAAGGGCCTGCAATGTGAGCTCTTGTACCATAGAAACTATTTACAGAGAAAAACAGTATCATAAGCCATGTTTCTTTTCGTTCTGCTTAATCAAGTACTCTAAAAAAGATATTTAAAATAAACAAAACAATTAGTGTAATTCGACTGCTTTCTTTAATAACTACATTACACAATACTTGTACTTTTACTTTCAGTACTTGAGTAGTAAATTTTGAAATAAACTACTTGCAATACTTAAGTACAAAAAATGTTGAATACTTTTGTACTTCCACTTAAGTATGGTGCTTAAAGAGCACTTCTACTTCTACTCAAGTCAATTTTTGATAGATTACTTGTACTTTGACTTAAGTATGGGTCTCTAGTACTTTATACATCTCTGCATACAGCATTGCCTACTTCTGTATTCGGTTGCATCTCACTTTTCTTTAGCATATGGTGTTTGATAATATGTCATTATAAACATATCAATACTGAGAGCAGATAAATAATTACCACATGCTAGTCAATATTTATAGATTCATGTTATCTGACAGTCATTTTCTAAATGAACGATATTACCTAGACAACTAGCCACTAATTAATTGTGGAAAATTTGTAAAATTGAAATGCTTCTATTGATTAGTTTTGCAGTGGAGCATGTCCCCAAGAAGAGCTAAAAATGCATTGTGGAATCCCAACAAGACAATGGAGGAAGTGCTTCAGTCTGCTGAAAATACTGTGGAAACAGCTTGTCACATCATAAATTGACTTCCTGGGTGCTAATTCTCAACATGTTTGCAATGCATTTTTAATGTGGATTTAGCTATATTTGGATTCTGCTTCAGAGAAATTGTTTTTTTAAGATATACCATGAAAATCACTGTTAAAACAAAGGTCACAGACAATTTTCATAGGGACTATTTATAGCCTTAATGTCTCCTGTTTTTAGAAACACGTTTAATTTTTGAACTGTATATTTCAATCCCTAATTCTAAACAAAACACTAGCAAAGATCTTTCTCCATCTATATACATACACTTACATGCATACTGTACATACATACACACATACATATTACAATACACAAAGTAGCTTAGACATGAATTCCATTTAAATTACACTTTAAGCACACCCGATAGAAATATTTTCAATACCACAAACAAATAATTTTTCAAAACCACATCTGTTGTTTTTTTCTTACCAATTTCCATAATGGGCACAGATACAAATCTCAAGTATTCTATTGTTCGCCAAGTCTTAAAAACTGCAAATCTTAACTTGAGTCCAAGCCACAAGTCTACAAAACGGCGGATGTTTTATGTGTATTTGTCTCTTTGTGGGAATGTACCCAATTAGTTTCAGTTATCGGTCCATCTGTCCCTGCACAATACATTCCGACATCCCACTAACACATACTTAAATATACAGACCGTGGACAAAATTGTTGGCACACTTCAGTTTTGCCTATTTTATTGCTTTGGTTAAACCACAAAACGAAAGCAATATCTGATTTCCAATAGTCTATTTTCAGTCATTTTTGATTAAACATTGGTTTCAGTGTCCAAAATTATTTCAGTGACCATTTTAGGCTTCCTTTCATCAGAGGAGAGGTACCAATAATATGTCCACATCTGTACATACACATACCTATGACACATACTAATATATTTATATATTATATATATATACACACACACACACACACACATACATACATACATATACATAATATATATATACATACATACATATACATAATATATATATATATATATATATATATATGTACATATATATATATATATTATGTATATGTATGTGTGTGTGTGTATGTATATATATATATATATATATATATATATATATATATATATATATATATATATATATATATATATTTATAAAATGTACATATATATATATATATATATATATAATATATAAAATGTACATTATATATATATATATATATATATATATATATATATATATATATATATATATATATATATATATTAAACATATATATTAGATATTAAACATAGACACAGACTGAAAATGCTTTATTAAAACGAACTCCATTTAATAAGGAATGAACACCGTAGGTTTGGTTTAATTAGCTAGAAAGCATTATTTTACATTGTTGAATTGTTTATTTCCACCTTGCAGTCCTCACAACTTGATGACATTTTGATGTTGTAATGTCCTTATTACTCATTATCTCTAATCTGAACAGACAGTCTACACAATTGTTTTTCTGACATATGGACATAGAACTGAGTCATCCATATGCACCCACTCAACACCCACAAAGTGTGTCTCACCAAAAAATGAACAGTGCTTGCTGCTAATGAACTAAACAGTTGGTCATGAATTAATTATGAGATTTAAGTGTGAATCTCACTTCAGTTTTAACAATGAGCGCTGTGAAAATGGTTTTCTTTATTTAAACCGTTATGAGGTTCAGTATAAATTAGAAATATTGATAATAAAGGGGATAGTGAAAGGTAAGTAGGATGCCTAAACAGCTTGATGAATTGTTTACTGCTTTTTGATTGCTAAAATGCACTGGTAAGTTAATCTAATATGAGACAATTTATAATCACATTTAAAAAAAAACTAACAAGCATACTGACAAGAAATTATTGTCAATTCTAATAATTATAATATAATAATAAACAGTTATATAATATAAATGATTATATGTATGCTGACTGACAGACAGACAGACAGACAGACAGACAGACAGACAGACAGACACACACACACACACACACACACACACACACACACACACACACACACACACACACACACACACACAAGTTCTGTCTTGTTCTCATATCTGATTGGCTGATAGTTGTGAAATATTAAAGTTACATCAGAACTCGTACAGCCTCTTTCTCCTTGTGTATTACTTCGCAAAGGTCTACAGTTTGACAAACATTGCAGCTGTTGGACAACATAATGTAATTTTGAGGCTTTTTGAGTGAGAATGTAATTGTTTAGATTTCAACTACACAGTTTATTTATAAGAATAGTGCCTTTTTAAAATTAATATTTTGGAGATAGAGCGTGTTGGCATCCAGCTTGTCATACTGAGCAGAGCAAAGACGATTGACATTCTGCCACAAGATGGAGACAGAGACCATACAATAAGCCCCTAGAGGAGAAAAAACTCAGCGTAATTTCAAACTACAGCTGATCAAACCATTATAAAACAGATAAGTGACTTTAAGTCAATCTCTCTCTTTTATATATGCTATATTTATACAATAATCTGGTAGTGTTTCTGATAGTGTTTGTTTTGCTTCGGCTTTTTCAGGGTTAATTATTGTGATATCCTGATTGCAAGAGAGAAAAACTGGGAAATGTTTCTAGACTGATGGTATTTCATGCTGTTCAGCCCTATAATGTTAAAATGTCAGCAAAATCAACTGATTTGTCATCATATTAGACATTATGCTAGAGAATCATTCAAATACTTGCTCTAAAGTGACGCATATGAAGTACCAACAGTTTCTGCTGTTCTGACGCCAACTGCAGACATGAATGTGTGGCAGAAGAAAGTAGTTTCTCATAAAAAAGTGTTTTTTAAACTCTCTGTGTTTGATTGTCTTTTCTTTTCTTTTTTTTTCTTTTTACACGATTATGCTTTCAAACTATTGTATAAATATGGCTGTATATTGTCACTGGTAGGACACTAAGGCACTTACAACACATGCCACCAGTGCCAATATACAGCCATATCGCATTGCTATGAGTGTGATTCGTTCATTCACTTTCTTTTCAGCTTAGTCCCTTAATTAATCAGGGGTCGCTACAGCGGAATGAACTTATTCAGCATTTGTTTTACGCAGCGGATGCCCTTCCAGTCACAACCCAACACTGAGAAACACCCTTACACACTCTCACACACACACACACACACACACAAACACATGCACGCACGCACTGCCTGATTAATAAATAAAAGATTGCGATCTCGATTCAACCCCCTAGACGATCTTAATTTAGCGTTTCTACAATTCTGCCAATCATACTTTCAAGGTCAGCCAGAGAAGCAAAAGCGGCCGCACAATTTTTCAAGTACAAACACTTACATAATTTGCTCAGCAACAAGAGTACGTCCAAATGGTGTTGAAAGAGTCACAAACTGTCTTTATAAGGTATAATTCACCCAAAAATTTTATTTCTGTCTTCATTTAATGATGTATTCACGGTCACAAAATGACACGTGACATGAGCTGCTGACCATGAGGTGTTACCACACAGAGGGCAGGCACGCCTGTGAATGAAATCTATTGTAGTGAAAAGAACCTGCATCGGCTGTGAAAAACAGGTAATAATGTTGTAAATAACATTCTCTTTGTGGAACACAGCAATCGTTTGGGAGCAGCGTGGGAAGTATGAACAGCGCTTAGCCGCTTAGCATTGAAAATGAAACCAAAAGCACGCACATCAGTTAAATAATCATATCACATTTTGGAGTAATGATTACGACAAGCATTTAACATGTTTTTCTTTCATAACCTACACAAAGTGTTGTGCATGAGAATAAATGTTTAGCAGTGTCAGTATAACTACTCTAGTCTATATAATGTTGCATATAATACATGAGGGAATCTGATAATGACAAACGTCTGATTTTAAGCAGAAAAAATGGTCTAATAATGTTTTTCAATGATAGATTACAAACACGTGTCAAACACAATAACTCCTATTGAGAATTATGAATAGTATGTCATCACTTTTATTTTTTTGGGATGCTTCTTTGACGCAAATCACAGTTTACCAGAATGTGAGCTCACAGGTTGGCACACTTGGAGAGCTAATAAAGCTATACAAAAGTTACATTTTAATGAGGGAGCATAAATCCTTTGGACCATTATCAAAAGACAATTCCTAACCCTACACTTCAGTCTAGAAGGTTAAGACCATGTTTTATGTAAATTTGCCCTTAAGATAGCTTGTTAGCTAGTTCCAGAGATGTGCTGACCCATTCACTGTAATAATAATAAAAGATGTATTTCTGAATACATGTAGTCATTAAAGTGAAAGGAAGACATGTAAAGGCCAAGACAGGCATTAATCCATTGAAGAGAGATACTCAGTTGGCAAATCCACTAAGATGATAAGGATAATTACACTTCCTACCTATCTACCTACAGTATATATCCATCTATCTATATATCTATCCATCCATCTATCCATCCATCCATCCATCCATCCATCCATCCATCCATCCATCCATCCATCCATCCATCCATCTATCTATCTATCTATCTATCTATCTAAGCCATTTGTTTCTTAACAGCAAGTATCCTGTCTGCATTCTTAAAAAAAAATATTATAAACTTGCATTAGTTGTTATACAGTGCATGTGGATCACCTGTGGCTTCTGCACAAAGCATCAGGCTGGAAAAAACTCAGACCTGTCTCTTCAGTCACCTGTTTTTCCATATGCTCTCTCCAGATAAACAAAAAAATTAAAAAACAGTTCAGAGCCCTCAAGGTGAAAACCCAACGTGGCCTAAAGAGCTTTAACCCCTGCAACTGTGACCAATGACCATCTGTAACACTTGCATTCCTCTGATATTAATGCCATGCTGCGCTCTAGATATGTTCCTTTGTCTTAAACTGAAAGTCTCAGGCGCGTGGTAAGGTGATGTATATGTGGGTGTGCTGTTTTGACAGCTGGATATGCGTTGAAACAGCACAGGTGTCAACAGAGCATCATGCTTGCAATAAAAAAGCAAGTCAAAAGGTATTAGCAACACCCTTACAACCAAACATTGGTAATATTGTCAAACAATTCATCTAAAGTTTATGAGTGGAAATTACAAAATAAACATTTTAGTGCACTATTTACAGTTTCATGAATAAAGCTTGCTTTGACATTTGTCAATACAAATAATACAACTGAACTACTATACATATAGAAATAGACTGTCACATATGTCAGAATAGAAAGAGATCAGAAATAGTTAACAAATATAATTCACAGCACACCTTACCTGTTTATAGTTGCTATCCCCAACATCTCAACTGCAATGTCTCTAGTTACTGTGGAAATGCAGAAAAGAAGGTTTATGGTTTACTTATTAAAACCTTGATTAACTAAAAAACTTTCTTTGATTATTGAATGTTTATTTTATTTTTACTGCAATTATTTATTTACCTAAAACATCACATGCATGGTGTGAAGCGGAAGTTAAGCCTTGCAAATCAACTTCACTACCACCACTGATTACAATGAAGTCACCTTTCTCACCATCACAATATTCTTCAAGTCCAGTGGTAATTTTAACCCTCCAAATTTGTTTCAAGCATTTCAATACACAGATTTTTCTTTAGAAACCCCCATATGTAATAATCATCTTTTTCCAGCAGCCAAGCTAGATGCTACATTTAAGCGATGGCAGGACCTGGTCATACTTGCATGTAGAGATTTTTCCATTTTTAAATATTTTGCCAATTTCTAAAAAAATGTAAACTTCATAAATCAGACTTTTTCGATACCTTCGTCACTTTATTCAGACCCAGTGCTCTGTATTCCCTCAAATGCCTGCTGAATCTGGACTGGACTTCATTAAAGACCTCTGTACTAGTGCTGAAGATCTTTGCCTGAACAGGACAGGACCTGGCGGGACCCGACAGGTTCGGGTGGGTTCGAGTTTAATTTCTATCATTTTAGACGGGGTCGGGCCGGGCTTGGCTTGCGCAGTAAATTAACAGTCATGTGATGCATTTTGATTAGAGTGAGAAAAGTAATCAAATTGCTTGTTACAACATTAAAATCCCTCCCTGCAAAGGTGAAACAATAAAATGACGGAGAAGTCAAAAAGAGCGAATTTTGACTGCGATCAGGCCAGCTGCCAGTTCAATAAGAACGGTCATTCTAGCGGCCAAGATATTTTGGGCGGTCACTCATTATTAAATAAACAAAAGACCATTAAATTAAATCACGCTACTCTTGCCTGAATAGCTATAAAGCTTAGAAATGGTTAACCTTAACTTAATTGATACAGTGAAGATACAGTATGCATTAGGGCCACACGATTAATCGAAAAGAGATCACGATCTCGATTCAACCCTACACACGATCTTAATTCTGCTTTTTCTACAATTTTGCCAATTATATTTTCAAGGTCAGGAAAGAAGCAAGGTAGTCCCTAGTGCGGGAGGTTTGATTTGCATGTGTGTGTTTTTTCTCAGTGAAAGCAGCCATGAGCCACACTCTGAAGTGAAAGTGAAACCTGTGTGCACATCATTTAAATGATCATATCGCATTTTAAAGCATTACAACAAGCATTTCATATGTTTTTTTCTTTCATAGCGAACACAAAGTGTTGTGCATGAAAATAAATGTTTACTGTGTCAGTATAACAACCCAAGCCAAAATGTTGAATATAATGCAAAAAGGAATCTGACAATGACGTCACATTTTTCCAGTGAAAACTAATGGTTTAATAATGTTGTCAATGAAAGATGACAAGCACATAAATCAACTTTATAATTATGAATAGTTATACTCTGATGTTATAATTTTACTGTAAATTAACAAACAGAACATATTAAAAGTCTGTTCAAGTCCACCATAATGACTATTCACAATGTAGCACTTTAAGCAACAGTAGAGCAACACAAAGGCCTATTATTATTGTTGTTTTACTATATGTTTGAGAATGAACAATAATAATAGGCAAATCATATTAACCTTTATTTTACATTTACAGAATTGTGAGAACATCATAATAGTAATTTTAAGCAACAAAAAAAAAAAAAAAATAGGGACTCACATTTTTTGCCAGAATCGTGCAGCCCTAGTATTCAGTGTTATATTGGACGATGTGACTTATGTACTGTAACTGGAAACTACATTGTAAAAACAAGTTGATTTAACTAAAAATAGTAAGGCAACTTGCTGAACTGCAGAGCTTTTTTGAGTTGACTATATTGTATTTATTGTGTGTGTGTGTGTGTGTGTGTGTGTGTGTATATAAATATTTTTTTTCACCAAACAGTACTGAAACCGTGACCAAAAACCAAACTGAACTGTGACATGTCTATATCGTTGCACCTCTACTCTGAAATAGTGTTGTGATCACACATTGTAATGCTATTTCTGCTTCATTCAAAAAAAACAAAACATAAATTTATAATGAAATGCTAATTGACCTAGCCTTATTCACTGTATTGAATACTACAGTACAAACCAGTATGATCCTTTGCTCATTCTGTGATATGAAATCATGTCTGGTCACAAAACTTGTGATTTCAAAAACTGAAATGATGTGATGAAGTGAATTTAAAGTAAAAGTATGTCAGTTAAACTGGCTCATAAACACAAACTGTATTTCACACATACTACTATAATAAATCATTGCACAGACATGTAGGTTTTATCGTTATTATTAGAAGAAATCAATTTCTTTTTTATTATGGGCTGAATTTTTACCTGTATATCGCAAATTTATATTAGATAACAACCATTCCTGTATATTAGTACCCAAATGTACCTTTGAGGTACCATTATGGACCCTTTAAGTACAAATATTTAACCTTTGAAAAGTACTGCCTCGTTTGCTGAGAGTAGAGCACCACCTGCTGTTAAAATCAAAGTTCAAAAGTGAATTTGAAAAATAATAGCCATGCACTTTGTAAATCTCATAACTAACGCAGAATCTATTTGGAACAGTTTTTGCCACAGCACTACAAGACTCAAGGTCATGAGGTTAAATGCAAATACAAGACCATTCAAGATAAAATACAAGCTCATTCAAAAAAGTGAAGGGTTTACATTAATGTGTACAATGCGCATGTGTATAACCTAAGAACAGTTATTTATTTCTTTGAAACCATTTAAAATAAAATTCTGATAATTAATCAAATCAACAGTGAATGACTGGGTGAAGTTGTTTGAATTGTAAAGTAAATTCTGCTACATCAAGTTATTACATACAATTGATCCAAATATGCATAATTAAGTAAAACTTGTTATGATTAATTATTCATATTTCCCTATAAGCTATTTGCTACATGAGCATACTCCATATTACAAATAACCCTGCGATGGGGTCCCAAATAGAAGCAAATGCAATGATGAAAGAACAGTCTGGATGAGCGATCGTAAATTGATGCAGTATAACACACGGAGTTCAGCTGTTTTGAATAACAGGAAGAAAACGTTTTTATTTCTTTCAGAAAACAGTTCTATAAAAGGTAAACAACTTAGATTAAATACAATAAGGTCCAATTGAAATGGAATCAATTCACACTTGAGTTTTATCATATAGAATGACCACTTGTATTTTATAGATTAACTTTTATATAAAACGTTTGCAATGTATGTGCAAAGGCAATTTTAAACGCACATGTAGCTTGAGGTTTTGTTGCATTTGCAACTTTTTTCATCAGGTGTTTCAAACGCTTGAATCATTCAAACAAATGGTTCAGTTGATTTGAAGCTTGGCAAAGCCATTGCACAACTGTTGTAAACTTACAACAAGTAAACAAGAACACTGCCAAGATGAGAAATAAGCACTTACCGCAAAACTGCGAACGTCGACTGAACACATCCCAAGATTCGGAATCAGGAAACGTCCTACAAGTATACGTCGTCTGCAGGTTAAAGGTCATCATGTGGATTATTTTATTAATGGCTAAATTATTTCTAATTATTTTACTAAATAGATTTAATTACAAAAATCATTTGTCTTTATATAATTCTTATGCTAAAATATAACAACAACAGTTAGGGTAATTTTGCAAGTATTCTGAAACAAAACATTGCTTAATGGGGCTTGATAATATTAAATAATTAATAATTTTAAAATGGGTTTAAAAAAATATTTTATTCTAGCCTAAATTTACAAGTAAGACTTTCTCCAGAAAAGAAAAAAAAAAAAAAATTTTTATATATATATATATATATATATATATATATATATATATATATATATATATATATATATATATATATATATAGGAAATACTGATTCAAGGTTAAACACCCTATTTAAGCAATAAAACAAACAACAGCAAAGTATTGATTAATATCAATATTAGTATCAATATATAATATATCCATAACTGCAGCACATTATGTGAATAGATTGTTGTTCCCCTTCGGGGGGAACTTCAGCACTATAAGTGGATTTGATTGTAAAATCCACGCATTGGGAGGTTCGGTTCAGAAGCTACTCGTCTGAAAGAGTATTGAACGGGCCAATTAAGAATGAATTGGCAGCGCAAGCCTGCGCAGGTGAGCGGCATAAGCAATCAACTGAGTATATAAGCTCACCTGGCGCCAGCAGACGCTATCCTTTTCGCTTCAGAGACTTTCTGATCGAGTCGATGAGGGTTCCTCCTGCTGTGACCAGCGATTCTGAGCGAACGAGAGCATTCTCCCGGTCCAGAGTGTGTACACGCAGTGGCAGACGGTCGAGCTGGGTTTCTCCCTTGCCTGGCGTTCTTTGGGTCCGGTCCTCCAGAGCGGTGCGTATAAAGTTGCAAACTTCACAGAAAGAGCAACACAGTCGTGCAGCACGTCCTTATCAGGATGGCGCTCCGACTGTGCGTTTCTGGATGCGGTGGTTTCCTGTCCTCGGATGATGGGCGCGGGCACTGCGTTACATGTCTGGGGGTCCAGCATGTTAATGCGCTGCTCGCGGGCAGTTCATGTCATCATTGCGATGCCATGACTGTTGCGCAAGATCGCGGTTAGCCTTTGCAAAAGGGCGAACCACCCCAGTTGTCCCCTGCTCTGCAGCGGGCACTCGGGCAGATCTGAGGGTTTCAGCGAGAGATAATCTGTCGCCCACGGGCCCGCGGACCTCCCGCTCCTCTAAGCGCTCCATCCAAGCTTCGGGCGGGGGAAGCGATCCGTCTAACAGATGGTAGCCCTTACGCCCGATGACACCGGAGACCAGATGTCCACCGCGGCATCGGAGGGTGGGCTTTCATTGTCCGATGATGATCCAGACCCGCTCGCCCCCTTCGGGCTGGTGAGCGCTGTCACTACGGATCCTGAAACGGACATGTTAGCCGTGCTTTCCCGGGCTGCTTCGGCCGTGGGTTGGAGATGGTTTATCCCCCAGCTCCGCGGCCGGACCGACTAGAGGGGCGTTCCCTTCTTCCCGGAGGTGCACAGTAGGCTCACGCGGTCTTGTAAAGCACTTTTTTCTGCTCATGCTGCGTGTTCCTCCACCCTAACCACTCTTGACGGTGAAACAGCCAGGGGGTATGTGGCGATTCCTCAGGTTGAGTGCGCGATGGCGGTAAATCCGCGCGGCGCCTCTTCTTGGCGGGGTCCGCCTCGTCTCCCATCCAAAGCCTGTAAGTTATCTACCTCCCTCGGAGCTAGAGCTTACATAGCTGCGGGCCAGGCTGCTTCCGCCTTGCATGCGATAGCCACCTACCAGCGCTACCAAGCGCAGGCACTGGCCGAGCTGCACGAGGGTGGGTCCAACCCAGGCTTACGAGCTTCGCACCGCCGCCGACTTAGCTCTTCGGACTACTGAGTCCGCTGCGTGTGCGTTGGGGAGGACGATGTCCACATTAGTGGTCCAGGAGCACTACCCCTGGCTGATATGCGCAAAGTCGACAAAGTCCGCTTTCTTGACTTCCCCATATCCCCAGCCAGGTTCGGCGACACTGTCTGTGAATTCACCCAGGAATTCAAGGCGGTGAGAGAGCAGTTGGTGGGTGATGTCTTATCGGCGGTTCGTAGCCCGCTCCGCCCGCCGTGCCATTCATACCTGCTCCTCGCCGAAGGCGCCCGCCTACGAGAGCTGCTCCGCCCCCGCACACGCCTCCGGCGAAGCGAGCGCGTCGGGCACCTCGGAAGCAGGCAGCCCCCCTGCCCAGAACGCCGCTAAGTCCGGCAACGGACCGCGAAGCGCCCCTGGGACAGGCCATCTGGAGAAGAGGGAACTTGCTCTTTCCCCGCTGGAGGGCGGGGCCCCATTTCCAACAGCACTTTTTACTGCCATGAGAACATTATGAAAGGGCACTTTTCACTTCCCCAGATGTGACAGCCCGAAATCTGCCAGTCTGGGACGCTATGCTTTCTAGCTTGCAGATTCGGTGCGTTTCGCCAGTGGCTCACGAGCGCTGGGAGGACGGTCTCCTTTCTCCCACCCCTCGAGCCTCCCCTCCGGAGCTCGGGTTTGGAGTGAGAGCAAATATCTCACCTCCAGCTTTTCCGTGGGACCCGCGAGCTTCCCGGATCAGCACACCCACTCCGCGCTGCCCCACTGCTGGTACGTCAGCGATTGTAGCGATGAGTCCATTAGCGAGAGCTCTGCCTGCCTGGTTAGCGCGGGTCAGCTCTTAGCGGTGGCTCATACGCACAATCAGACTCGGCTATGCGATTCAGTTCGCGAAACGGCCCCCCAAGTCACGGGTGTGTATTCACCAGGGTCAGCCCCCTGTCCGCCCCTGTCTTGCGAGAGGAGATTGCTGTCCTCCTGGCGAAGGATGCAATCGAGCCGCTCCCTCCAGCCGAGATGGAGAGCGGGTTTTACAGCCCACGCTTCATCGTGCCCAAAAGAGCGGTGGGTCACGGCCAATCCTAGATCTGCGCGTTATGTATCGCTGCCTGCACAAGGTGCCGTTCAGAATGCTCACGCAGAAGCGCATCCTCCGGTGCGTTCGTCCTCTGGGTTGGTCTGCAGCATTAGACCTGATGGACGCGTATTTCCATGTCTCCACTCTTCCTCGCCACCGACAGTTTCTGCGGTTTGCGTTTGAAGGTCGAGCTTGGCAATACAAAGCCCTCCCCTTCGGGCTCTCTCTGTCTCCGCGGGTCCTCACCAAGCCCGCGGAGGGTGCCTCAGCGCCCCTTCGGCTCGCGGGCATCTGCACACTCAATTTCTTTACGACTGGCTGAATTTTGCCCTCTCTTTTGATTATGCACAGAGTTGATTATGCACAGAGACAAAGTGCTCTGGCACTTCCACCTGTGGGGGTTTCAGGTCAACCGAGAAAAGAGCAAACTCGCCCCCGTGCAGAGGATCTCTTCTCTCGGGCTGGAGCTGGACTCGGTCACCATGGCAGCGTGCCTCTCCGGAGAGCGCGCTCAGCTGATGCTGTACTGTCGAGCTCGACAGTAAAATAGTGGTCCCACTGAAACTATTTCAGAGGCTCCTGGGGCATATGGCATCCGCAGCCGCTTCATGCCGCTCGGATTATTCTATATGAGACCACTTCAGCACTGGCTTCACGATCGAGTCCCCAGACGCGCATGGCACGCGCGCGCACACCGAGTCTCTGTTACTGCGCTGTGTCGCCGCGCCCTCAGCCCTTGGAGCGACCCCTCGTTTCTACAGGCCTGGGTGTCTCTAGAACAGGCGTCCAGTCTTGTTGTCGTTTCAGCAGACGCTTCCAACACGGGCTGGGGGGCTGTGCGTTGCGGGCATGCGGCTGCGGACCTGTGGAAAGGTACCCAGTTGCATTGGCATATCGCCTGGAGCTGTTGGCAGTGTTCCTCGCTCTCCACCGTTTTTTTCCGGTGTTGGAGCGGCAACACGTGCTGGTCAGGACGGACAGTACGGCGGCGGTGGCGTATATCAGCCGTATAGGGGGTATGCGCTCTCGCCGCATGTCTCAGCTCGCCCGCCGTCTGCTCCTCTGGAGTCATCCGCGGCTGAAATCGCTGCACGCCATTCATACTCAGGCAAGCTCAACCGTGCAGCCGATGCGCTCTCACGGCAGCCTTGCGTCCTGGAGAATGGAGACTCCACCCCGAGTCTGTTCAGCTGATATGGGCGCGATTCGGGGAAGCCCAGATCGATCTGTTGCTTCCCCCGAGTTCGCTCATTGCCAGTTGTTCTTTCCCTGACCGAGTGCTCTTGGCACGGATGCACTGGCTTACAGCTGGCCTCGGGGCACGCGCAATACGCGTTTCCCCCAGTGAGCCTGCTCGCGCAGTTACTGTGCAAGGTCAGGGAGGACGAGGAACAGGTTGCTGGTTGCGCCCCTCTGGCTCAACCGGACCTGGATGTCAGAGCTCTCCCTCGCGATAGCCCTCCCCTGGCAGTCCCTTCGAGAGAGTACCTACTCTCTCAGGGACAGGGCACCACCTGGCACCCTCGACGATCTTTGGAGATTTTTAGACGCGAGGAAGACTTAGGTAACCTCCGATTGCGGTGGCTAATACCGTCACTCGGGCTAGAGCCCCCTCCCCGAGCGCGCCTATGCCCTGACGTGAAGTCTATTCACTGAATGGTGTGTCTCTCGCTGAGAAGATCCCCGTAATTTGCCAGATCAGCGTTGTGCTTTCTTTACGCCAAGAGAAGTTGGAGAGCAGGCTGTCGCCCTCCACACTCAAGGTTACGTGGCTGCCATCTCCGCTCTCATAACGCGGTGGCTGGCAGCACCGTGGGAACGCATAACCTCATCATCCGGTTCCTCAGGGGCGTTAAGCGAATTAATCGACCCCGCCCCCTCTCATGCCCTCTTAGGATCTCGCCCTCGCTACACAAGCCGCGTCAGATCCCTTCGATCCTCGACTCAGTATATTTCTGTCCCTGAAGACAGCTCTGCTGGTCGCGTTGATATCGATTAGAGGGTCGGGGACCCGGAGGCATTTTTCGGTCAGTGACTCGTGCCTGTAATTGGGCTGGCTTCTCTCACGTCCTGAGACCCCGCCCGCGATATGTGCCCAAGGTTCCTACCACTCCGTTTTAATACGAGGTAGTGAGCCTGCAAGCGCTGCCCTCGGAGGAGGCAGACCCAGCCCTTCTTTATTGTCCAGTTCGCGTTTTGCGTATTATCCGGACCGCATTCAGAGTTTAGATCATCTGAGCAGCTCTTCGTCTGTTATAGCGGTCGGCAGCAGGGAAGTGCCGTACCGAAATAAGTTCCCACTAGATTGAGGATGCCTTTCTTTCACTATCAGAGCCGAGATGAGCCGCGTCCCCCGAGAGCGCGTGCGCACTCCACTCGGAGCTTCGCATCCTCTCGAGCGCGCGCACGCGGCGCCCCTCTAACAGACATCTGTAGAGCTGCGGGCTGGGTGACACCCAACACATTTGCAAGGTTTTACAATCTGCGAGTGGAGCCGGTTTCCTCAAGGGTATTAGGTAACCCTTGGTGATTGAGGAAACAATTCGGTAGGGTGTTGAAACACGCTTGCTGCGCCATTTTCCCTAACACGGAGATACGTGCGCCTTTTTATCTGTCAGTAAAGTTCCCCGTCAGGTGAGCCCTGCAGATTCCTCCGTGGCCCCCAGCACTGACTCAGCGGAGGAGTCACTTGCTGGCCCACTACGTTGTAGGTCTGCCCGCTGGTCAGCCCGCGTTTTGGGTAAAGGTGCCTGCTATGCGTGGTCCCCACTAGGCGATCCCATATGCTTATTCAGCCACGGTTAAGTCCCCCCCCCTGGGCGGACCCGTGTCTTCCCTCCCCGCTAACCAATCTTTTGCTATGCGTACTCCCCCTTTTTAGGGCTAGTCCATATGTAAATTCTGCCATCTATCCCCCCTTGGGTAACGGATGGCCTCCGCAGCGTCCTCCCTATTGGGATTGCACGCTTCCCAACGTACTGTCGTATTTTCCTAGAATTATCTAGATGCTCACGACTTCCCAAAAAAATATATATAAATCCGTAAAACTTCTGTTGAAGTAGGATAAATTAGGGCCAGGGACACGTTGGAGGACTGCGCCCCCCATGATGTGGGTGCGTCACGCTTGCTTGACTATCTCCTCATCGGGGGTGTTGGTAAGGTGCAGTCATTATGGCGCTTTCAATGGGCTCCCAATGCGTGGATTTTACAATCAAATCCACTTATAGTGCTGAAGTTCCCCCCGAAGGGGAACGTTCGAGGTTACTAAAGTAACCCTTCGTTCCCCGAGGAGGGGAACGGAAGCACTATACTCCGTCGCCATAATGACTGTCCCTTAGCTGTTGAAAGTCTCTTCAGCTTAAAAAGGATAGCGTCTGCTGGCGCCAGGTGAGCTTATATACTCAGTTGATTGCTTATGCCGCTCACCTGCGCAGGCTTGCGCTGCCAATTCATTCTTAATTGGCCCGTTCAATACTCTTTCAGACGAGTAGCTTCTGAACCGAACCTCCCAATGCGTGGATTTTACAATCAAATCCACTTATAGTGCTTCCGTTCCCCTCCTCGGGGAACGAAGGGTTACTTTAGTAACCTCGAACGTTTTTTCAAACATATTTGATTGTAATATGCATAGCCTACTTGTGCTATGGACATTCTGCAGTTCTCAGCCGCAACAATAGATCGTGATATAATAAGCGGTAGCCATAGCTAAAACCAACTTTAACTCTGCAATACTGCCCGTGAAAAAAAACAGAGGAAACATAAAACATACTGTAACAGGTGCAATGATATTATTTATTATATGTCTGGCTCATTTAGTTTAATATAAGCAGATATAGCTCTTAGACTTGAAAATACAAGTCTGCAAAAGCATTTCATTATGCTGGTTAGATTGCAAACTGTTTTGTTGGTTTGTTCATTGGTTTTTATAATTTCAAACACCATAATTGTAATACCAGGTTGTAGTGCAAATAAATTTAGTCTAGCACACACAACCAATGTTGCAGGCACACAGAAAACAGTTTACTATTATGTTGAATTCTAAGGTCTTTCTTTTCAATAAATCATCATTAAAACATTTTGAAACAAGAACAGAAAGTTCAAGCACATCGTCACCTTGGAATTATAAGCTTCTATTTGCGTTCTGAATGATTCTGAGATATTAAGCTTCGCAGTTTTTGCATTTCAAAGTAAACAGTGTGTGTAATATTTTTTTATGTCTTAAAATGTAAACAAATTATATAAAAAAAAATCCCATAATGTAAATAAGTTGTAATTTAATAAGAATGTCAATAACTCAATTTTAACAAAAATGTCAGATAGAACCCTATAATTCTAAGGTGGTGATATGTTGATACTTCATTCATTCATTCATTTTCTTTTTGGCTTAATCCCTTCCTTAATCTGGGGTTGCCACAGCGAAACGAACAGCCAATTTAGCCAGCACATTTTTATGCAGCAGATTCAATTCAATTCAGCTTTATTAGATGCCCTTCCAGCCACAGCATGTTGTTACTTATGTAGTCTATTTTTAGTGTAAGCAGACGTTGATGAAATGTAATCAGTGTATTTAAAAAAAGAAAGTATATATATATATATATATATATATATATATATATATATATATATATATATTTTTTTTTTTTTTTTTTTTACCCTGAATAGCCATAAAAGAGCATTTGGGCCCAGATTATTACAAAAAGTGAGTGAGAGACTTACAAAAAATGAAGAGACTGTGAGAACAATGAGGAAAAAAATAGAAAGATAGGCTGTGTAAAAAAAGAATGAACAATGAGAAGACAATAAACTGGACAGGGTTAACAGAACATTCTCTCCGCTTATCAGCACAAGGTTTTATCCCCATTCACTTTTCAATTAAAGATACGGCTGCCACCTCATCTCCCGAGAATGACACTTCAGCCTCGCACGCTGCCATCTGATCGCAATTTCAGTAATGTCATTTTCATGCAAATGGATTTTTTATATCTCCAAATGAAACCTAAGAGGTGCTTAGGCTGTTGTCACATGTCCTGTATCTCCTGCTATGTTGCGGCTGTGTAAGACAGCTAAAAGAGGAAAAGCAAAAGCTGAAGGAATGCATGTTTGCTTATCAACTGTATGCAACGAAGTAATGTAAAAATTCGCTACAAGATCAAGACTTGGATAGGTCCTCTCTCTTCTCTTTTTTTCTTTTCTATTTGGCACTGTGGTGTTTGGCACTCCAGCCCAATGAGAGTAATTTGTGAATGAATTATAATCCCAGTACGAAGCCAATATATCTTGTTGATGGTTTTATAGTTTGGATGGAACTGCATTCTTATTTAAGTACGTTTACTGGCATTGACCACAATGATACAATTTGAATCAATAAAACAGACTAAACTGGCACACAAATCTGCTTACGGAAAATGAATAGATCACAAAAAGTCAGCAAAAGAGATAGCTGCAAGATTTGCCATGCATACAGACAGAGAAAAAGCTTTTGTTAGGTTATTAAACAAACCCTATTGCAATCAGACCTTTGCGAGTTTGTTCAAATTGTTTTTTTTCTCTTTACTGACGAAATGTAAAAGTTTTTTTTCTAATTCAGAGTGTTTGTAACCAAGGAGATAGGTGCTATAAATCATGAATTTGCGCTCTGATAAAGTGACAGTGCGTTTGGTAAAATCTCATATTTCTATGCAAGGCCAGTCGAGCTGTACTTTAATTAAACCATTATTATATACAAAGACATTATCATAGCCTCCAGCCAGGTGTGAATGAGAAGCCAACAAATAAAGATGAGCTTTTTGTCCTCTCACAGTTTCTAGTAGACTCATCACAGAAATGGGATGTGCTCCTACAGTCACCATCACTACATCCTCCTGCCAATTATCCAATTATTTTAATTTTTTCCCAAAATGGGTATTGTAAACAAATACACAATTATAGGGGTGAAATTATATGTAAAAATTGTAGTCCATTAGGTAAATTGTTTTCCAGCACGTACGTGATTGTGTTGTGAATACAGTATTTTAATATATACACTACCTGACAACAGTCTTGTCGTCAATGTAACAATAACTTGACTTTTAGTTGATCATTTGGAAGTGTCAGAAGGTAGATTTTTCTGATGAATCATCTGTTGAACTGCATCCCAATCATCATAAATACTGCAGAAGACCTATATTAAAACCTGCATGTACCCAAGATTATCAGAGAAATCAGTCAAGTTTGGTGAAGGAAAAATCATGATTTGGGGTTACATTGAGTATGGGGGCTTGCGAGAGATCTGCAGAGTGGAAGGCAACATCAACAGCCTGAGGTATCAAGACATTTGTGCTGCCCATTACATTACAAACCTCAGGAGAGGGCAAATTCTTCATCAGGCTAGCGCTTCTTCTCATACTTAAGCCTCCACATCAAAGTTCTTGAAAGTAAAGAAGGTCAAGGTGCTCCAGGATTGGTCAGCCCAGTCACCAAACACGAGCAATATTGATCATGTATGCGGTAAGATGAAGGAGGAGGCATTGAAGATGAATCTAAAAGATCTTGATGAACTCTGGGAGTCCTGCAAGAACGCTTTCTTCGCCATTCCAGATGACTTGATTAGTAAGGTATTTGAATCATTGCAGAGATGTATAGATGCAATAGTCCAAGCTCATGGGAGTCATACACAATATTCATTCTTTTTTCCACTGCACCATTACTTTATATTCTATACTGTACATTATTTCTGTTAAGTGACAAGACTTTAGTCTAAGCAAAGTCAGGCCTTACGGTTCTAATTAAATAATTAAAAATCAAGCCATATAACATGTATACAGTATGTCACAAAAGTGAGTACACCCCTCCCATTTGTGCAAATATTTTTTTTATAACTTTTCATAGGACAACACTGCAGAAATGACTCTGACACAATGAATAGTAGTCAGTGTAAAGTTTTTATAGCAGTGTATATTTATTGTCCTCTCAAAATAACTACAAATACAGCCAATAATATCTGAACCCCTGGCAACAAAAGTGAGTACACCCCTAAGTGAAAATGTCAAAATTGAGCACAAGTAGTCATTTTTTTTCTCTGTGTTATGTAACTCATAAGTGTTACACTGTCTTGGGTATCCACAGATAGCAGGTGAGTTAAATTTGGTATTAAAGCTCCTCCACTCTCTCAACCAGGCCACTGAAAGTTCAACATTGCACCTCATGGCAAACAACTCTCAGAAGACCTGAAAAACAAATTGTTGCCTTACATAAAGATGGTCTACGATAGCCAACACTCTGAAACTGTGCTGCAGCACAGTGGCCCAGACCATTCAGTGCTTTAAGAGGACAGGTTCTTCCCCGAACAGGCCTCGCCATGGTCAGCCAAAGAAGCTAAGTGTACATTCTCAGCATTACATCCAAAGATTGTCTTTGGAAAAAAAAAGGATTGATGAGTGCTTCTAGCATTGCTGCAGAGATTGAAAATATGGGAAGTCAGCCTGTCAGTGCTCAGATCGTACGCCGCACACTGCATCAAATTAGTCTGCATGATTGTGGTCTTAGAAGGAAACCTCTTCTAAAGACGATGCAAGAAAGCTTGCAAACAATTTGCTGCAGATGTGCAAACTAAGGACCAGGATTAATGGAACCATGTCCTGTGGTCTCAGACCAAGATAAACCTATTTGGTTTAGATGGAGTCAAGTCTGTGTGGCAGCAACCAGGTGGGGAGTACAAAGACAAGTGTGTCTTGTCTACCATTAAACATGATGGTGGGAGTGTCATGTTCTGGGGCTGCATGAGTGCTGCTGGCATTGGGGAGCTACATTTCATTGAGGCAAACATGAATTCTAACATGTACTGTGACATACTGAAGCAGTTCTCTCAGGAAACTGGACTACAGAGCAGGTGTTCCAGTATGATAATGACCCCAAACACACCTCCAGGATGACCACTGGCTTGCTAAAGAGGCTGAGGGTAAAGGTGATGGACTGGCCAAGCATGTCTCCAGACATAAACCCCATAGAACACCTCTGGGGCATTCTGAAAAAGAAAGTGGAGGAGCACAAGGTGTCAAATGTCCACCACCTCCATGATGTTGTGATGGAGGAGTGGAAGAGAATTTCAGTGGCAACCTGTTAAGCTCTGGTCAACTCCATGCCCAAAAGACTTAAAACCATGCTGGAAAATGATGATGGCCACACAAATTTTTGACATTTCACATTTTCAGTTAGGGGTGTTCTCACTTTTGTTGCCAGGGGTTCAGCTATTATTGGCTGTATATATAGTTATTTTGAGAGGACAATAAATTTACACTGCTATACACACTTTACACCGACTACTTTTTATTGTGTCAAAGAGTCATTTCTGCTGTGTTGTCCTATGAAAAGTTATAAAAAAAATATTTGCACAAATGGGAGGGGTGTACTCACTTTTGTGACATACTGTATACATTGTAGCGAGGCAGAGGGAAAACACAAACACAGTTAGCTGGTGTTACAAACAATGCCCCGGAGGGTGCTTTATTTACAAGTGTAAAATTCATTCATTTTCTTGTCAGCTTAGTCCCTTTATTAATCCGGGGTCACCACAGCGGAATGAACCGCCAACTTATCCAGCAAGTTTTACGTTTTTACGTTATTATATATATATATATATATATATATATATATATATATATATATATATATATATATATATATATATATATATAGTTATAGTTATAATTATGGGATGAAAATTCAGAAAAAAAAATACATGATATAAATGAGAGTAGGATCCAATATCCAAATACTTTGTGCATTTTCATGGAGTCATTTCAGTGATTTCAAAATGTTAGTTTTTCACTAACCATGCGTAATCTTGTACATGTCAGCACAATAGCACAATTGTTAGTGTGCTGACATATGGTACAAAAGCGCTCGGGGCGTCCCGAGTCTAATCCTGGCTTGTGGACCTTTTCGGATCTTACCCCCCTCTCTCTCCCACTTCACTTTCTGTCAAACTGCTGTCTCGTCAAAAAATGTCAAAAGTAAATCTTTAAAAAAAAATAATAATAATAATCTTGATAATAATTTTAATAACAATAATAAATGTTGCCAATTAAATATTGTAGCCCAGTTTGTGCTGTTTACATTTAGACTTTAGCCTCTTATATGTTTAGAAGCATCTAAAAAAACACAAATGTCAGGGCACATCAGAATTTCTCCAGACCCCAAGATGGTTAAAAACTAGGACCAAAAGAGATACAATTCTGAAATAAATATCATCATTATTAGGTAAATCATTGAAATTTTGTGAAAAAGACAGCTTTTGTCATAAATCTGACTTTATTTCTCTTCATGATGATGATTTTGTCATAATTATTACTTTTTATGCCATATTAAAGATTTTTTTATATCACACCTCATAAAAATGACCTTTTACATCATAAATTTAGCTGTGATGTTTTAATGATGTCATTTTATCTCATAAATTTGATTTATCAAAGTATGACTCACTATGGGGTGAGAATAGACTATTACACCAGTGGAAACGTGTACTTAATATAAGTACATAAATGAAGCCTCACACTTCATGGATTTATATCATCTTGTTTCCTACCAATGTAACTGTTAAATAACAGCATACTTTAGTGTTAATATTATTTTAATATTGCTTCAGATATAATTGTTAATATAGACAGCATGATTTGCACATTGCCTTGGATAGTTTATTGGTATAGCTGGATATTATTCAGATTAATTGTTAAGTAATTATTTAAAATAAATACAAATTACTCACCTGTCATCTATTATTCTCCTATATACATACAACACCTATTTCTCTGTGTGTTTCTCTCTCTCTCTGTGTGTGTGTGTGTATATGTGTACTTAATTATACCCATAGTATATTAAATAATTCCTCACTAATTTAATATCCTGCTGTTTTGTGGATCTTAGAAAGTGACATTGGTAGGACAAACAAGACTGACCATTTCAAAACATCTCTATTGTATTTATCCCCTCAAGCAAATTACTGAACACAGAAGGGGGTTGTGCAAACATTACTTCAAGACGATATTGGCATCCAATAAAACTCAATAAGCACAGCAGAGAGTACAATTATTAACACAGCAGTAATCCAACATTCAACAGCCTCATTACTGCTATCAACTAGACTCCTGCTACGCATTAATACCACAACATGTTTCTACCCTCACAACAAACCAGCCTTAAACAAAAAAAGTATTGATGCTTTCTTTGGACTAACTCCTTGGTAGTAGGCAGTATCAGTTTTGTTTAGTATTATGTATTATTTGTGGACCTTGAGTAGAAACAAAACTTTCTCAAAAAGTCCTAATTTGATCCAGAATTCTCAAAAAAGTGTGTAATTTAAAACATAGTGTCATTATCATTTGTCTTTTTTAATTGATTATGGTTTAAAAAGAAAGAGGAACATAGTAAAAAAACAACAACACTGTTCCCAATGCAGTGTTTCAACTATGATCCAATCATTAGGGACTGAGCACCTACGGTGCGTGGCTGTTATGTTTGTACACTTACATAACAGTAATTAAGACAATCACACCGGAGCTGCTCTGAACACGTCTTTACTTCACTATTGCAACAACCACATATACACACACACCACTAGAGTGCGTCGTAACTGAACAATCAATTTGTTACTAACTCAATATACAACAATTCCTCCCCTCCAGCATTGATGTATCCCTTCAAGCTGCATTACATTATATTTACCAGTAAGAATACAAACACTCCAAACACAACAATGCAGAACTTATTCAACTATGCAAATAGTTGTAACAGTTATTTCAGCTAGTTATCATATGTATATATGAATAACTATAAGTTTAGTCTGTCAGGTGGTTTGTGAACACGCTCAGGATAACGTTTCGCTTGAGGCATTGCGTTTTGAGATGAGGACTGAGCACTGGACACCTGAACAGTTTCTGTTTCGGTTACACCAGTGTCTGTAGAGGGAAACTCTGGTGTTATGAGTGCATACTCATCAGGGCATGGGGAAGTTTCCACATTCTCTGTTAAGTTTTGAGAAGAATCAACCTGTGAGGTTGCATCCAAAAGCTGGTCAATGTGTCTGCGCCAGACCATGTTGGCACCAACTTGTACAGTGTAAGTAAGGGGCCCAGTCTTGGACAATATCTTGCCTGGTTGCCACTTTTGATGTGTTTGTCTGTAGTCTCTAGCCAGTACATTTTGTCCAACATGTAACGTCCTGAGTACGGATTGCTTTGTGTTTTTCTGACACTGTTTGGCTTGCACATGTCGGCGTAGATCAGGCTTAAGCAAGTCTAAGCGCGTACGAAGACTTCTGCCCATAAAAAGTGTGGCTGGAGATTGACCTGTAGTCGCATGTGCAGCATTTCTGTAGGCCAGCAGGAAGTTTGCAATCTTTTCTTGTAGAGACACTTTTTCCTTTCCCATGGCCTTTAGTGACTGTTTTAGGGACTGAACAAAGCGTTCCGCTAAACCGTTCGTAGCAGGATGGTAAGGAACAGATGTTGTGTGCCTTATTCCATTGCTTTTGACAAATGACTGGAATTCCTCCGAAGTAAACTGCGTACCGTTATCACTGACTAACTGCTCTGGCAAGCCAGTGCGAGAGAACAATGTGCGGAGCAGTTCTACAGTCATCGTGGATGTTGCATTTTTGATGGGAAATACCTCTGGCCATTTTGAATATGCATCCACTACCACCAGAAGCATTTTGTCAAAAATGGGTCCTGCATAGTCAATGTGAACTCGCTGCCAGGGGCTGGTAGGAAATTCCCACACATGTAAAGGTGCTGCCTTTGGCTGTCTCTGAATTTGCTGGCATCCAGAGCATGCCTTAGCAAGATCTTCAATTTGGCGATCTAGCCCTGGCCACCAAACATAGCTCCTGGCTAGGCTTTTCATTTTCACAACCCCTAAATGTCCTTCATGTAAGGCAGTGAGTACTCTGGCTTGTAGCTTATGTGGAACTATCACTCGAGTACCCCACATGACACATCCTTGTGTTACAGAAAGCTGTTCACGACGATTTGAGTAGTCCAACAGTTGAGGATCCCCTTTAGCTGGCCATCCTTTCATGGTCAGCTCAAACACCTTGGACAGTACCGGGTCTCGACGAGTCTCATTTTGAATTTGAGCACTTGTGACTGGTAAAGGTTCCATTTGAACAATGTGAAACATGTCCGTTTCATCTGTCCCCTCATCTGCATTCTCATGAGGAAGGCGCGACAGTCCGTCTGCGTTTCCATGGTGCTTAGTGCCCTTGAACTCAATCGAATAGTCATGACCACCTAAAAACAACGCCCATCGTTGTAGGCGTGCTGCAGCCATTACTGGGACACATTTGTTGGGGCTGAAAATGGCCACTAATGGCTGATGATCTGTGATCAGAGTGAAGTGTTTTCCATACAAATATTGATTAAACTTCTTCACTCCCCATACTAAGCTTAAGCCTTCTCGATCAATCTGTGCATATTTGCGTTCTGACACAGTCAAGGATCTAGACGCAAATGCAATTGGCCGCTCAGATCCATCAGTCATTTTGTGAGACAAAACTGCACCTATGCCGTATGGTGAAGCGTCACATGCAACACGCAGGGGTAGACTGGGGTCATAATGTGTTAACACAGTCTCTGACGTGATCAATTGCTTAGCCATCTTGAACGCCTTGTCACAGTCCTTTGACCACACCCATTTACTTGACTTTTGAAGCAAAGCATTTAATGGATGTATAACTGTGGAGAGATTTGGTAAAAATCTGTGATAATAGTTCACCAGTCCGAGAAACGAACGAAGCTGGTTCACATTCTCTGGTCTTGGTGCATTAAGTACGGCATTGATTTTGTCTGGAGACTTGTGAAGGCCTGCCTTGTCAATCCGGTGTCCACAGTATTCAATTGAATCTTTGAAAAATTCACATTTGCTCCTATTTGCTCTCAGACCATACTCAGCCAGTCTTTCCAGCACAGCATTCAAGTTTGCCAGATGGGTTTTATCGTCATGGCCCGTGACTATAATGTCATCTAAATAGCACTGTGTGCCAGCGACACCCTGCAAGACTTGATCCATGGCTCTTTGCCACACAGCTGGTGCTGACGAGACCCCAAATACAAGTCTGTTGTAGCGAAAGAGACCCTTATGCGTATTTATTGTCAGGTACTTTTTAGACGATTCTTCCATCTCCATCTGCAAATACGCCTGGGCAAGATCAATTTTTGAAAAACGCTGCCCACCTGACAGTGACGCAAAAATGTCATCAATGAGAGGCAATGGGTACTGGTCTGCCTGTAAGACTGGATTAATCGTGACTTTGAAGTCGCCACAAATTCTTACATCACCACTCTTCTTGACAATTGGGACTATAGGTGTAGCCCAGTCAGTCCAGTTTACCTTAGACAGGATTCCTTGGTCTTCTAGTCGCTTTAGCTCCGCCTCCACTTTTGGGCGTACTGAATATGGTACAGGGCGTGCTTTGTGAAATTTTGGTTGCACATCACTTTCAACCTTGAGCCTTGCTTTAATGTGTTTTAGAGTTCCAATTCCATCTTGGAAAACTTGTGCATGTTTCACTAGCACCTCCTCTAATTTGTCTTGCTGAAGTGTTGTTTCCGGGGTAACTTGTATAGCTTTTAAGGACTGCCAGTTAAGCCGAATGCTCCTCAGCCATTCTCGTCCAAATAAGGGTACTCCCCCCTTTTTCAGCACATAAAGATTCAAGACTCGCCTTTGTTTTTCACATTTTACTCTCACCTTCAGTTTTCCTATGGGTGAGATTTTCTCTCCTGTATATGTCTTGAGTATTACAGATGTGTGCTTTAGTTTGAACTTTTCAAAATGGTCTTTGTAATCCTTGTACGATATTATTGACAGTGCCGATCCTGTATCAAGCTCCATTTTCAGTTTTACTCCCTCAATGATAGGACTCACCCAGATGATTTCGCGATCTGTCTCTTTAAGGGCGTGTAGTTCAATGTATGAGAGGCTTGCCACATCAGAGTTTTCTGTATCAGATTCGTTCAGCTCATGCATCTTAGTGTGTCTTTTTCCAAATGACTTTCTTTTATTTTCAGTTGCTTTTGTTTTACACATTTTCTGTATGTGTCCCTTGCGATGACATTGTCTGCACTCCTTCTCTTTAAACCAGCATTCAGTAGGGCTATGTGACTTTTTCCCACATCTGAAACACAATGAATTTTCACTTTTCTTTGACGTGAACTTGTTTATGTGACATTCCGAGATCGCCTTTCTCTGTAATTCCAGCGCATCTTTTGCGGCTGTCTCCATAGAAACGGCGATTTCAAGCGCTCGCGCCAACGTGAGCTCTCTTTCAGTAAGGAGTCTCTTTTGCGTGCTCTCGCTGTGAATGCCGCAAACAAGCCTATCCCTGAGCGCGTCAGACAACCCATCACCGAATTGGCAGTGCTCTGTGAGTCTCCGGAGCTCGGCCATGTACTCCGATACAGACTCTGTCTTGTGTTGATTTCGCTTATGGAAGCGAAAGCGCTCCGCGATCGTCAATGGTTTCGGATTTAAATGCGTTTGCAGCACTTCCACAATCTCTTTGAAAGTTTTCTCGGCTGGCTTAACTGGTGCTGATAAACTGCGTAAGAGGTTGTATGTTTTTGCCCCCATTACACTCAAGAGAACGGCAACTTTTCTCTCGTTCCCGATGTCATTGGCTAAGCAATATTGCTCAACTCTCTCCACATATGTTGCCCAGTCTTCCACCGTGCTTTCAAAAGCATCCATTTGTCCGATGCACGCAGCCATTTCTGTTTCGTCTTCCCTTTCGGTTCGTTAATATATGTATATACTGTACATTACCCACTGCACGTTAAGCCTGATGATGAAACTTGCTGCACAACTGGGTCTTTACAATCCTCGTCGCCAGTTCTGTTATGTTTGTACACTTACATAACAGTAATTAAGACAATCACACCGGAGCTGCTCTGAACACGTCTTTACTTCACTATTGCAACAACCACATATACACACACACCACTAGAGTGCGTCGTAACTGAACAATCAATTTGTTACTAACTCAATATACAACAGTGGCCCTGTTGGAATTGCGGTTTCAAGAGTTCGCCCTTAGCTGATGATTGATTATGGAGCTTGTTTGGCATGCTGTCCTGGGAGAGAGCCCTGAACTTGTGAGATCCTCGAGCCCGGGGCTCCTTCCCGTTGCAGGGCGAGAGGGGAGTCCAAGTTCAGGTAGGTCTCGAGAAGTCCCCTGCTCGATAATATTGGAAGTAGATTGATGCTATGAAGTGTCTATGCTGTCAATTTAGATTTGTCAATTTACTTATGTTACATGTTTTTGGTCTGTGGAAGGAAACCGGAGATCCCGGTGAAAACACACACAAACACGAGGAGAACATGCAAGCTCCACACAGAAATGCCGACCTGGCCTGGAAGTGTCCGGGCCGGTGACATTCTTGCTGTTCGGCTGTGGTACTAACCACTAGGCCTCTGTGCTGCCCTGACAAGGAAATGGGAGGAGTAGGGGTGGAAGGGGGGATTCTTCAAGACGAAGATGGCTTAAGTAAGATACTCTGGTTATTTATAGTGGTTAAGGAGTCGTCGGATTGGTAAATCAGTGTTAGCTAATGTGGACCAGGTGCTATCAATCAAAAGCATGTGCTCCTCTCGAAATTAGTTTATAAATAAATTTCACTTTTTTTTTTCTTCTTCTTCCTTTTGCTTTTTCATCTTTAGAATGAATCACAATTTTGAGGGTCTTAAAATGCTGGAAAACTGACGAAACTTTGCACATGCGCCAGAAGTGGCAAAAATGTATAAGTTTTGGAAGTGGCTGTGGCAAAATGCCTGGACAGTGCCACCTATGCACTTTTAATAGAGTGGCCTCTAAACTACGTTTCATGCACACGTACTACAATTGGCACACACATCAAACATGCCATTATCTACAAAAAAAGTGTCCTGGAGCAAAATCTCAAACCACCCAGTAAGTCAGATATTTTTTACTTCCTCTGCCAAAAAAGCTAAGTTTTTTGCCATTTCCAGGCATTGTATTTTAACAAACTCCTCCCAGGGATTTTATAATAAAAACACCAAAAATAAGTATTGTCATCTAAAGGCATGGGTGATGTTAAATTGCGAAGATATAGAGTTTTCGATGAATGGGGTGTCTGTGGCAGCCTCACAAACTTTGATGTTTCGCTACGAAAAAGGAAGTTATTGTAACAGACATGCTTCTGATCTGCTTTAGAATCTACTTGTTCGATAAGAGTCCTGACCTGAACACAATTACATGCCAATATTCAGTTAGATTTATAGTGCCACCTGCTGGCAACAGGAAATGACATGTTTTACACTGTAACAAACTCCTCCTACAAATTGATCAGATTAAATTATTGTTCCATCAGTTTATTCCAAAGACCTTTGTGAGGTGATATTGTAAAGATCTAGAGTTTTCGCCAAAAAATCTGCATAAATCTGTGATTTTCTCAGTTTTCTTTTTACATTTATCAGATTAAATTACTGTTGTCTACTGTTCTCTGTCATCCTAAGGCCACTGGGTAGCAGTGAGCCTGGGTGCAAGGTTCCTTTCATAGCTGCTTGCAGCTTTAATGTTGCTTTTGTAGCGGTTTTTGGCAAATAAAATGGGTTGGAAATCAGGGGAAAACCCCATTAGTTTCTTAAATAATTAAATGAAATAATAAAAAAATAAAGCTTCAACAACTGTATGATTTATTCAAATCAACCTATATAAAATGTTCAATCAACCAAATCAATACATTCACAAAGGAGAAAAAAAAAGCAAACAAGCTTTAACTTCAACCTACTTTAGTTAAACTCATCATAAATCAAACAAACTTAAATTTCCAGGCCCAGGCACAATACCCGTTAATACAATTTACAAGACAATTAATAAGGGATAAAATATAAATAAACCTTCATAAAGATATAAATCAGGTAAACCACTTCAGGATATACAAAAGACAATATTAAATTAAATTTACCCACTAACAAATAATAATAATATTTCAAGACCAGGCCAAAATCGTCACACATAGTAGTAGATTTTCCATTTGTGCATGCTGATACGCATGAGGACTTGGATGCTACATTTCAGGTATTTGGAGTTATTTATTATTTTTTTATTCCAAATTTATATAATAATAATAATAATAATAATAATAATAATAATCTTCATAATTCATTAACAGTAAAACTATTGTGTTAATGTGAATTATTTAGAAAGTCAATGTGCTTTTAGGTGTCGTTAAAACACAAGAGCATTGTAAAACATGACAATCATATCTGAACACATCTGTAGGTGCTTCACAAATGAGGTTTATTTCACAATTTGCCACTTTCAAGAGTCATACATTCAAAACAGACTAGAGACCTACCTCTGAGAAAAGGTAATTTTCTATAAAATAAGGAAGAGAGAATGTTTGTTGCCTATTCTGTAGCTTGACACAAACGGAAATTTGACAAGTCATTTGTACCTGTAACCTCACTGAAAGCTATTAATTTGCATGTATGCTCTGATCCACTCATCTAAAGCAGGAACAGCACGTTATTGTTAACAAAAAGGACTTAAATGTATTCAAAAAGATAAAAACTAACCAACAATAATTTTTGTTTTAATCAGCTGCACTGCACTGTTCAGCGATTAAACGAGTGGATCTTGTTACTGGTGCAGCAGACCTTTGAAGCTTCTGATTGCGTCATGCCATTTAATCATATTGTTTTTATCTGTTTCTTTATTTTACAGACGGGAAAATGAGTGATTTAAATGCCGGCACAATAATGTTCTGAAAATCATACAATCAGATTAATATTAAAAATATGATCATTAGTAATATTTATAGCCTAGTGATAGTGCAAGAATAGGGTTTAACTACAGTATACAGCGGTTCGAACTGTAGTTCTGCTAAATGACTAAAAATGTATTCAGTATGATGGTGAAAAACTGTACATTTCTGCAATCTTATACCAAAACAGAAAAAAAGGGCTGTTTAAATAGCTAGATATGTGGGAGAGTGTTGATACTATGTGACTGTATTGCATTGCAATATGGAGCAATTAATTGTTAAAGTTAAATCAAAAGTAATACTTGAAAATAAAATAAGGACAATAATTTGCTATGGTTACAACTGAATTAATTACAAACTGTGTGTGTATGTGTGGATATATATATATATATATATATATATATATATATATATATATCCAAAAATGTTTGTTTTTTTATATTTTTTATCTTCTTTTATAAATAAATTGTTTTATTTATTATTTTTAAAATATATTTATATTTATATATCATTTTTTTATTATTTTAATTTAAATGTCCATTAAGGTGCCAAACCCCCCAAGTTAGGGTGCAATTCATAAAAATAGCTAAGTGTTGCCATTGTTAACCTTCCCCTATGATCTAGGAATATCCCAGGGTTTCAGAGTGTATTTATTAAGATAAAACATCTAAATCTACATCAGAATCTTCATGATGATCAGCATTACTATCAGCGCAAACATAGTTCTGTTGTTTTTAAGAGTCTATACATTTATATCAGATGGTTATTAGCTTGAGGATACCAGCCAGGTTTGCCCATCAGCAGGAGTAACATGAGCCAAGAAATAACTCTTGCAGATGAGTATGAATTTATCACAGCTGCAAAGGACAGATGTCATGTTTGGCTGTCAGCATAAGATGAGATCATTCTAGACAAACATGGAGGCATGATGTGTATTTAAATTCACCAGAAAAATGGAAGCAAGGTTGTAATTTTTTTCCACAGCGGTACTGTTAAAATGGTCCTGAAAAGAGAAAATAAATGCAAGTTTTGTTTTTTGGAAAATGATTAGATTTTTAAAAGATGTTAGCAAAATGAACAAAGATTGACAAATTGACAAATTCTGAGCAGAAGAGAGACAAGCACAGATATGCAGCCCTAAAGGAATTTCATGTGACCAGGAAGTGAAGAAAGGCATTTCGAGAGGGAGGGAATATTGTGGAGTTTGATTAAAGTTTATGGGGCAAAAATAATAATTATGAAATAATGTGCACATAAACTGTGTCCATCATTTATAACAAGAATTACTATAGAACATATAAAAATAAGAAGAATACATTTTGATTTCATGGCAACTTTAAATGAGCTAACTTCATGTTGCAACATAGGCTCATTCTTAAAATGTGCCAGCAGCTAGCTCTCTGCAACTCTCACATGGTTGCACAATGAAGCCAAGCAGGGCTGCGCCCAGTCAGTACCTGGATGGGAGACCACATAAGAAAGCTAGGTTGCTGCCGAAAGTGGTGTTAGTGAGGCCAGCAGGGGGTGCTCAACCTGCATTCTGTGTGGCTCCTAATGCCCCAGTATAGTGACAGGGACTCTATACTGCTCAGTGAGCGCCGTTAAACCGAGGTCCCGACTCTCTGTGGTCGTTAAAAATCCTAGGTTTAACCCTGGCATCCTGGCCAAATCTGCCCAGTGGCCTCTGTCCATCATGGCCTCCTAACCCTCACTATATCATGATTGGCATATCATCACTCTGTCTCCTCTCCACCAATCAGCTGGTGTTTGGTGTGCGGTCTGGCGCAAAATGGCTGCCATCACGTCATCTTGGTGGATGCTGCACACTGGTGGTGGATGAGGAGTTTCCCCCCCATTGTGTAAAGCGCTTTGAGTGGCCAGTAACGAATTAGTAACAAATTATTATTATTATTATTATTATGTAGGCTCATTCTTAAAATGTAGCCTTATATAAATTTCTGGAGATCACAAATTCAGTGTTGCCAACTATTTCCAATGAAAAGTATCTAAAGCCTGCCTGAAAAGTAGCTAAACATTGCCAGATGACGTCACACACTAATTTGCTTATCAGTGACATCATCACGTAGTGTCTGAGAAGCGCAAGCCCATCATATCTCTATGCTCTAAGGATCATTATATTATATTAAATAATTATATTTACTATATAATAAATATTATAATTATATTATTAAATATTATATATATTTTTAAATAATTACATTTATATTTTAAATTATTATGGATAAATATTAAATTATATTAAAACATTACACCCACATGCACAATAAAATGGTTCTCATAAACATATTACTTTGCGTGACGAGGCCATTGCGCAATCGCAACTCAAAACTACATTTTTATGTAGTATACAAAATAATTAATGTTCTCAAATTGACTGGCCATCCTAGCAAAAAGATTGGTTGAAATATGACCATTTAGATTTGGATGAAAATTTTTGTTGACTATTTTTTGAAAGTAATAAACACTTTTTGATTTTTTGAGTTTTAATATTTTTAATATAACACTGATAATGAACAGTTACATTCTTTTAAACAATCACAGCTTGTGTACTTTTTTTTTAACTTGCGAAATTAACATATTTGTGAAAGTGACAACAATTATAGCACTATTTATAATTTATTGCTACCTAAATTACCAACAATTATACATGTTAACAAATATCAGTAAATTACGAGTAATGAAAAACGATCTAAGCTAGCTACTCTACTGAGTGAAGCCAGCAGCCGCTGCTCTTTTAAATCACTTGTTAAAATTAGCTAAAATTATCAAATTAATGTTAAAAACTGCTAAATTAGTTGTTAGGTGCTGTTTGAAAAAAAAAAAGAAAAAAAAAAGATAATACTATGAAAAGTTGCTAAATCTAACAACAAAATTGCTAAGTTGGCAACACTGCATAAATTATGTAACCAGAAGTACGTATGGCTGCATTTCATCTTTAAAATGATTGCTACGGGGCGTTCTGACGCCATTCCTTTTCTCGCTTACCAGCTGACTGCTTACCTCTGTATGGATGGCTGTGACCAGTTTGTCCAGTAGCTCGACATGTACATCAGCTGACTTGAGACGAAGAGACGGAGAGAAGACCAGAATGACGAGGTTTAAGTCCGCCAAAGAACAGTTTCAGAGCGCGAGTAAGACAAAAACAGAAGCCAAAAATCAGACAAACAAGTAAATAACAGTGAAAATGTGCAAAAATCTGAAAACATGGTCAGGCTAGAGCTTTTCTTTTCTGGATTGCTTTTTAAGACTCTCGAGTGGGTTTAGATTGATTGGTCTGTCAATCAGTCAGTTGACAGCGGCCTCTGGTGGATTTACATGAGAAAAGCAGGCACAAATGGCACTCGTGAGCAGTGGCGTTGCGAGGGGGGGGGGGGCTTAAGCCCCTGATGTATTGTCAAAAGCCCCTGATCTTTTGTCAAAAGCCCCTGATCTTTTGCAATATGTTGCACTTAAATAAAAATATAAGTATATATAATATATAAGTATATATAATGGTGTATAACATTTAATTTATCTAAGTACTGAAAATAACTGCGTAAATCACGCACATTCCACCTCACACAGTGTTTGTGTCGGGTCAGCTGTTCAGCAGTACCTGTATCTACCGGCAGGTGGGAGTGGCACTGTTGTCACATGATGTTTAAAAAAATTCCGCCACTGCACTTCATTTATTCATTATTTTGAAGAGTTGAAGTTGATGAGGTAATAATACAACTCTTTCGCGAAACTGAGTAGTTCTAACGTTCGAGGTTACTAAAGTAACCCTTCGTTCCCCGAGGAGGGGAACGGAAGCACTATAAGTGGATTTGATTTGTAAAATCCACGCATTGGGAGGTTCGGTTCAGAAGCTACTCGTCTGAAAGAGTATTGAACGGGCCAATTAAGAATGAATTGGCAGCGCAAGCCTGCACAGGTGAGCGGCATAAGCAATCAACTGAGTATATAAGCTCACCTGGCGCCAGCAGACGCTATCCTTTTTAAGCTGAAGAGACTTTCAACAGCTAAGGGACAGTCATTATGGCGACGGAGTATAGTGCTTCCGTTCCCCTCCTCGGGGAACGAAGGGTTACTTTAGTAACCTCGAACGTTCCCCTTCGGGGGGAACTTCAGCACTATAAGTGGATTTGATTTGTAAAATCCACGCATTGGGAGCCCATTGAAAGCGCCATAATGACTGCACCTTACCAACACCCCCGATGAGGAGATAGTCAAGCAAGCGTGACGCACCCGCATCATGGGGGGCGCGGTCCTCCAACGTGTCCCTGGCCTTAATTTATCCTACTTCAACAGAAGTTTTACGGATTTAGATATATTTTTTGGGAAGTCGTGAGCATCTAGATAATTCTAGGGAAATACGACAGTACGTTGGGAAGCGTGCAATCCCGATAGGGAGGACGCTGCGGAGGCCATCCGTTACCCAAGGGGGGATAGATGGCAGAATTTACATATGGACTAGCCCTAAAAAGGGGGAGTACGCATAGCAAAAGAGTGGTTAGCGGGGAGGGAAGACACGGGTCCGCCCAGGGGGGGGGACTTAACCGTGGCGGAATAAGCATATGGGATCGCCTAGTGGGGATCACGCATAGCAGGCACCTTTACCCAAAACGCGGGCTGACCAGCGGGCAGACCTACAACGTAGTGGGCCAGCAAGTGACTCCTCCGCTGAGTCAGTGCTGGGGGCCACGGAGGAATCTGCAGGGCTCACCTGACGGGGAACTTTACTGACAGATAAAAAGGCGCACGTATCTCCGTGTTAGGGAAAATGGCGCAGCAAGCGTGTTTCAACACCCTACCGAATTGTTTCCTCAATCACCAAGGGTTACCTAATACCCTTGAGGAAACCGGCTCCACTCGCAGATTGTAAAACCTTGCAAATGTGTTGGGTGTCACCCAGCCCGCAGCTCTACAGAAGTCTGTTAGAGGGGCGCCGCGTGCGCGCGCTCGAGAGGATGCGAAACTCCGAGTGGAGTGCGCACGCGCTCTCGGGGGACGCGGCTTATCTCGGCTCTGATAGTGAAAGAAAGGCATCCACAAACTAGTGGGAACTTATTTCGGTACGGCACTTCCCTGCTGCCGACCGTTATAACAGACGAAGAGCTGCTCAGATGATCTAAACTCTGAGTGCGGTCCGGATAATACGCAAAACGCGAACTGGACAATAAAGAAGGGCTGGGTCTGCCTCCTCCGAGGGCAGCGCTTGCAGGCTCACTACCTCGTATTAAAACGGAGTGGTAGGAACCTTGGGCACATATCGCGGGCGGGGTCTCAGGACGTGAGAGAAGCCAGCCCAATTACAGGCACGAGTCACTGACCGAAAAATGCCTCCGGGTCCCCGACCCTCTAATCGATATCAACGCGACCAGCAGAGCTGTCTTCAGGGACAGAAAGATACTGAGTCGAGGATCGAAGGGATCTGACGCGGCTTGTGTAGCGAGGGCGAGATTCTAAGAGGGCATGAGAGGGGGCGGGATGGATTAATTCGCTTAACGCCCCTGAGGAACCGGATGATGAGGTTATGCGTTCCCACGGTGCTGCCAGCCACCGCGTTATGAGAGCGGAGATGGCAGCCACGTAACCTTGAGTGTGGAGGGCGACAGCCTGCTCTCCAGCTTCTCTCGGCGTAAAGAAAGCACAACGCTGATCTGCAAATTACGGGGGTCTTCTCAGCGAGAGACACACCATTCAGTGAATAGACTCCACGTCAGGGCATAGGCGCGCTCGGGGAGGGGGCTCTAGCCCGAGTGACGGTATTAGCCACCGCAATCGGAGGTTACCTAAGTCTTCCTCGCGTCTAAAATCTCTTCAAAGATCGGCGAGGGTGCCAGGTGGTGCCCTGTCCCTGAGAGAGTAGGTGCTCTCTCGAAGGGACTGCCAGGGGAGGGCTATCGCGAGGGAGAGCTCTGACATCCAGGTCCGGTTGAGCCAGAGGGGCGCAACCAGCAACCTGTTCCTCGTCCTCTTCCTGACCTTGCACAGTAACTGCGCGAGCAGGCTCACTGGGGGAAACGCGTATTTGCGCGTGCCCCGAGGCCAGCTGTAAGCCAGTGCATCCGTGCCGAGAGCACTCGGTCAGGGAAAGAACAACTAGCAATGAGCGATCTCGGGGGAAGCAACAGATCGATCTGGGCTTCCCCGAATCGCGCCCATATCAGCTGAACAGACTCGGGGTGGAGTCTCCATTCTCCAGGACGCAAGGCTGCCGTGAGAGCGCATCGGCTGCACGGTTGAGCTTGCCTTAATATGAATGGTGTGCAGCGATTTCAGCCGCGGATGACTCCAGAGGAGCAGACGGCGGGCGAGCTGAGACATGCGGCGAGAGCGCATACCCCCTATACGGCTGATATACGCCACCACCGCCGTACTGTCCGTCCTGACCAGCACGTGTTGCCGCTCCAGCACCGGAAAAAAACGGTGAAGAGCGAGGAACACTGCCAACAGCTCCAGGCGATATGCCAATGCAACTGGGTACCTTTCCACAGGTCCGCAGCCGCATGCCCGCAACGCACAGCCCCCCAGCCCGTGTTGGAAGTGTCTGCTGAAACGACAACAAGACTGGACGCCTGTTCTAGAGACACCCAGGCCTGTAGGAACGAGGGGTCGCTCCAAGGGCTGAGGGCGCGGCGACACAGCGCAGTAACAGAGACTCGGTGTGCGCGCGCGTGCCATGCGCGTCTGGGGACTCGATCGTGAAGCCAGTGCTGAAGTGGTCTCATATAGAATAATCTGAGCGGCATGAAGCGGCTGCGGATGCCATATGCCCCAGGAGCCTCTGAAATAGTATCAGTGGGACCACTATTTTACTGTCGAGCTCTCTCAGACAGTACAGCATCAGCTGAGCGCGCTCTCCGGAGAGGCGCGCTGCCATGGTGACCGAGTCCAGCTCCAGCCCGAGAGAAGAGATCCTCTGCACGGGGGCGAGTTTGCTCTTTTCTCGGTTGACCTGAAACCCCCACAGGTGGAAGTGCCAGAGCACTTTGTCTCTGTGCATAATCAACTGCTCCGAGAGAGGGCAAAAATCAGCCAGTCGTAAAGAAATTGAGTATGCAGATGCCCGCGAGCCGAAGGGGCGCTGAGGCACCCTCCGCGGGCTTGGTGAGGACCCGCGGAGACAGAGAGAGCCCGAAGGGGAGGGCTTTGTATTGCCAAGCTCGACCTTCAAACGCAAACCGCAGAAACTGTCGGTGGCGAGGAAGAGTGGAGACATGGAAATACGCGTCCATCAGGTCTAATGCTGCAGACCAACCCAGAGGACGAACGCACCGGAGGATGCGCTTCTGCGTGAGCATTCTGAACGGCAGCTTGTGCAGGCAGCGGTTCAAAACGCGCAGATCTAGGATTGGCCGTGACCCACCGCTCTTTTTGGGCACGATGAAGCGTGGGCTGTAAAACCCACTCTCCATCTCGGCTGGAGGGAGCGGCTCGATTGCATCCTTCGCCAGGAGGACAGCAATCTCCTCTCACAAGACAGGGGCGGACAGGGGGCTGACCCTGGTGAATACACACCCGTGACTTGGGGGGCCGTTTCGCGAACTGAATCGCATAGCCGAGTCTGATTGTGCGTATGAGCCACCGCGAAGAGCTGGCCCGCGCTAACCAGGCAGGCAGAGCTCTCGCTAATGGACTCATCGCTACAATCGCTGACGTACCAGCAGTGGGGCAGCGCGGAGTGGGTGTGCTGATCCGGGAAGCTCGCGGGTCCCACGGAAAAGCTGGAGGTGAGATATTTGCTCTCACTCCAAACCCGAGCTCCGGAGGAGAGGCTCGAGGGGTGGGAGAAAGGAGACCGTCCTCCCAGCGCTCGTGAGCCACTGGCGAAACGCACCGAATCTGCAAGCTAGAAAGCACAGCGTCCCAGACTGGCAGATTTCGGGCTGTCACATCTGGGGAAGTGAAAAGTGCCCTTTCATAATGTTTTCATGGCAGTAAAAAGTGCCGTTGGAAATGGGGCCCCGCCCTCCAGCGGGGAAAGAGCAAGTTCCCTCTTCTCCAGATGGCCTGTCCCAGGGGCGCTTCGCGGTCCGTTGCCGGACTTAGCGGCGTTCTGGGCAGGGGGGCTGCCTGCTTCCGAGGTGCCCGACGCGCTCGCTTCGCCTGAGGCGTGTGCGGGGGCGGAGCAGCTCTCGTAGGCGGGCGCCTTCGGCGAGGAGCAGGTATGAATGGCACGGCGGGCGGAGCGGGCTACGGACCGCCGATAAGACATCACCCACCAACTGCTCTCTCACCGCCTTGAATTCCTGGGTGAATTCACAGACAGTGTCGCCGAACCTGGCTGGGGATATGGGGAAGTCAAGAAAGCGGACTTTGTCGACTTTGCGCATATCAGCCAGGGGTGGCGCTCCTGGACCACTAATGTGGACATCGTCCTCCCCAACGCACACGCAGCGGACTCAGTAGTCCGAAGAGCTAAGTCGGCGGCGGTGCGAAACTCGTAAGCCTGGGTTGGACCCACCCTCGTGCAGCTCGGCCAGCGCCTGCGCTTGGTAGCGCTGGTAGGTGGCTATCGCATGCAAGGCAGAAGCAGCCTGGCCCGCAGCTATGTAAGCTCTAGCTCCGAGGGAGGTAGATAACTTACAGGCTTTGGATGGGAGACGAGGCGGACCCCGCTAAGAAGAGGCGCCGCGCGGATTTACCGCCATCGCGCACTCAACCTGAGGAATCGCCACATACCCCCTGGCTGTTTCACCGTCAAGAGTGGTTAGGGTGGAGGAACACGCAGCACGAGCAGAAAAAAGTGCTTTACAAGACCGCGTGAGCCTACTGTGCACCTCCGGGAAGAAGGGAACGCCCCTCTAGTCGGTCCGGCCGCGGAGCTGGGGGATAAACCATCTCCAACCCACGGCCGAAGCAGCCCGGGAAAGCACGGCTAACATGTCCTTTTCAGGATCCGTAGTGACAGCGCTCACCAGCCCGAAGGGGGCGAGCGGGTCTGGATCATCATCGGACAATGAAAGCCCACCCTCCGATGCCGCGGTGGACATCTGGTCTCCGGTGTCATCGGGCGTAAGGGCTACCATCTGTTAGACGGATCGCTTCCCCCGCCCGAAGCTTGGATGGAGCGCTTAGAGGAGCGGGAGGTCCGCGGGCCCGTGGGCGACGGATTATCTCTCGCTGAAACCCTCAGATCTGCCCGAGTGCCCGCTGCAGAGCAGGGGACAACTGGGGTGGTTCACCCTTTTGCAAAGGCTAACCGCGATCTTGCGCAACAGTCATGGCATCGCAATGACGACATGAACTGCCCGCAAGCAGCGCATTAACATGCTGGACCCCCAGACATGTAACGCAGTGCCCGCGCCCATCATCCGAGGACAGGAAACCACCGCATCCAGAAACGCACAGTCGGAGCGCCGTCCTGATAAGGACGTGCTGCACGACTGTGTTGCTCTTTCTGTGAAGTTTGCAACTTTATACGCACCGCTCTGGAGGACCGGACCCAAAGAACGCCAGGCAAGGGAGAAACCCAGCTCGACCGTCTGCCACTGCGTGTACACACTCTGGACCGGGAGAATGCTCTCGTTCGCTCAGAATCGCTGGTCACAGCAGGAGGAACCCTCATCGACTCGATCAGAAAGTCTCTGAAGCGAAAAGGATAGCGTCTGCTGGCGCCAGGTGAGCTTATATACTCAGTTGATTGCTTATGCCGCTCACCTGTGCAGGCTTGCGCTGCCAATTCATTCTTAATTGGCCCGTTCAATACTCTTTCAGACGAGTAGCTTCTGAACCGAACCTCCCAATGCGTGGATTTTACAAATCAAATCCACTTATAGTGCTGAAGTTCCCCCCGAAGGGGAACTACTAATGAAGCTTAACATTTGTTTCCACAGTATAAAATGTTTGTAGTTTTGGTGAAATAAAATAACTGTAATCGATAAAATGTGCATCATATCAATGCATACATACAAATTAGTCAGAAAAACGTAAATTGTTCTAGCTTTCTAGATATGATATAGATCATCTAGGCATATTTATCTAGATATGATATAGCCGGTCACATCTGTTTCTGTAATAGTTAAATCACAGTGAGCTCATGCACCTAGCATATTGTATAGCTACATTCTACTTTAACATGCTATGTCAGTTAGCAGGGGATTATAAATCGACTTTATGAAAATACCTGAGATGGCTGGAAAAAGACATACAGTTGAAGTCTGATTAGCCCCAGTTGAATTATTAGCCCCCTGTTAATTTTTTTCCCCTAATTTCTGTTTAACGGAGAGAAGATTTTTTCAACACATTTCTAAACTTAAATGTTAATAACTCATCTCTAATTACTGATTTATTTTATCTTTGCCATGATGACAGTAAATAATATATGCCTGGGCATTTTTCAAGACACTTCTATACAGCTTAAAGTGATATTTAAAGGCTTTAAAGGCAGGTTAGGGTAATTAGGCAAGTTATTGTATAATGATGGTTTGTTCTGTAGACTATCAGAAAAAGAAAATTTAGCTTAAAGGGGCTAATAATTTTGACCCTAAAATGTTTTTTTTTTTTTTTTTTTTTTTAAATGTAATACTGCTTTTATTCTTGCTGAAATAAAACAAATAAGAATTTCTTCAAAAGAAAAAATATTATCAGACATACAGTGGAAATTTCCTTGCTCTGTTAAACATCATTTGGGAAAAATTTAAAAAAAGAAAATAAAATTCTAATTCAGATCTTATGTTCATTCAACTACAGCAATAGCTGGATGCCTTCATCCATATTAAGGATTTCCTGGACTGTTACTTTTGTGAGGTATATCTGGAAATTCTGCTCAATGAATGAATGAAACAGGCATTACTTGCATTTAAAGTGCTACAATGCCAACATCACCTTATTTTGAGGAAAACTGAAAAAAATAAAAAAATAAATCTCCCTCAAAAGAAATTTGAAGTAAACACATTTCTAGCATATAAATGTTTATTTTTATTTTTGTACTATTTTTGATAAAATTTGTATTATGTCAAAAATAGTAGCCTATTGAATATCAATATTTTGCAAGGTATTGAATTTAGAAATTCCAGTATCTTGACAACACTACACCTTAGTTAATCACTCTGTCCAACTGAACATGTTTGTAGCTTTGTATCACATTGGATAACAACTCGCAATATAAAATAAATCATATTTTTTAGATTTGAAGACATGCAGAAAATTACATTTTCAAAAAACAAACAGAAACTGCAAATCAAGAGAGGAGATAGGAGGCTCAAGAGGTATGATATGGCTCACAACAGACTAGTAAATGAAAAGTGGGATAATTAATTAATGTTTTTTTTTTTCCTTTTTGGTGTTACAAGTCACAAAGCTTCAAAATTTATTGCTAAAATTCAACTCAAAAGCCCTATTTATTATTAAACCATTTAACAAATTTTATAAAAGTAGGTTACCTTTTGAAAATGGTGGTATTTTAGCAGGGTGAATTAGAAAATTCTTTTTTTTAATTTGGGGTGGATTGGGGTCTTTGGGGCTAAGCCCATTATCCCTTTCGACCCGAGCAACGCCCCTGCTTGTGAGAGAAGTTTGAGATCTGAAAAAGCATACACAGCGGTCTCTGGTGGATTCACAAAAACAAATACTGCAAAAAAAAAGGTACCTGCCTGGGACGGATTTGGCACTCTGCAGAAATGTATATAGTGGTATATTTTCAGAATGAGCCTGTGTTGTCATATTATTTAGATTTTTACATTCATCAAAATAGGCATGCCTGATTTTTGGAGGGAAACATTTCTCTCACCTTTCTTGCTCTCATTATCATCTTCAAGCATGTTGCTCTTTTTAGCACATCAAACAACCAAGCTATAATCACAGCTCAGACAACTCAGGTTAGATATAAAGACATTCCCAGCCCCTCTGACCTACAAGCCACAGAACTGTTGGAAAATCAATAATTAATGATAGCACCATCTTGTAACATTAGCATGCTGTGCAGAGAGTCGAAGGTAATAAATAATTCTCCATTGCACAGTTGATGTCACACCTAAAGTATATAAATACAGAAGGAAAAGAGATATTTGCAACATAGGCTCATTCTGAAAACGTAGCCCGATGTACATTTCTGGAAATCGCAAAATATGTGGCCAGAGCTACGTATAGCTGCATTTCATCTTTAAAATGAAAGATACGGGGTGGTATGATTCCTTTTAGCGCTAACCAGCTGACCGCTTACCTCCATTGGCAGAGTTGAGACGCAGAGTGAATTGAGCCGCAAAGCCATGTTGATTGTGTCAACGTGGCTCAAGTCTGGCGAAGAATTGTTCCAGAAAGCAGTTAGGACAAAAACAAAAGCCAAAAAAAACTAAATAAACAAGTAAACAACAGGGTGAGAATGTGGTAAAATCTGAAAAGGTGGTGAAAATCAGGTGAGGCTTTTCTTTTTTAGATTGTTATGTACAATCTGAGTCATAATCTTTTTTAATTTACACATGTGCTAAACACACTCTAAAAATTGCGTTTACCGTGAATTTCAGGATGATTCCATGGCATACTGTTGTCACTTTTAGATTTGTTTCTTTAGATTTGTACTTTATATTATATCTGCCTTTTCCTCCCCATATTTCAAACGGTCTTTTTGTCTTGACAACAAACTTGAATTTTCTTTTCTGCTAGCTGTTGTCATCTCATTATACATAGTTTAATCAGACAGACGCCCCTATAAATAGTAATGTAATCGCATCCCATGTCTACTGGTGGACAAATTTTTAAATGTGTGTGTGTGTGCGCATTTGCATCATGCATCAAGATTAATTCTGATTGGATATTTACCAAAGTACATCCCCTTAATTACATTCTCGTCTCGTTTTTATTAGTCAATGAAAATGACAGTATATTTTTATTTTAGTTTTCATCACTTAATTTTTAGTGAGTTTTCATCTAATTTTTGTCGGTAGAAACTTGTTCGTCATTAAATTTTTTTTCGTCAATGTAACTAACACTGCTGTTGGATTTGCAAAAAAGGTACCTCCTGAGACATATTTGGTGCTCTCCAGAAATGTATATTGGAGTACGTAATCAGAATGAGCCTGGCTTGGATATTTACTGTGCGTTTTAGTATGTTTAAACAGAGCTGTGCACTATCAATCGTCAGCACGTGCCCTTAATCATCACGATGCTGCGTTGTCTCTGTTGTAGATTGAAGTGCACATGGCAGAGTTCTAAATCATTTAAATTATGATAGATCCTAATTAGGGTTCTCAGTGGGAGCTCACATGGTGTTGATTGCTCATTGAGAGAGGCTCAACTCGGCTGATTTCAATGGTTTCTATTCAGAAAGGGATTTGCGTGTAGATGCTTTTCTTTATGGCACAAATGACAGATGAATGAATCCTGGCATCGTGGCGAATTGGTTGGAGATGGAGCTAATCAGAAAAGTTTGCTTCATGATTCAAAGGCAGAAACAGATGTTACAAAAGCACTAAAAGAGTTGAAAAGAGCTTGATGAGGACACACACACACACACACACACACACACACACACACACACACACACACACACACACACACACACACACACAAAAACAAACAGTTTATCTTTTAAAAGTCTAACTGTCTTTTATTTTCTATATGAATCACACACTTTATCAATCATGCAAAACCACTTTCAAATATTAAACTCTCTTGAAGTCATGATGAGTGCATTTTCATTTTATCTGCTAACGTTATTTTTTGAATGACTGCCTGATAGATTTATTTTCATTATTATTTTTGGGACTCCATAAACAACATTAGTAAGCAACAACAGCAACAAAATGTCTATAATTTTGTTTGCCCATCAAAGACAAAAATCATTTATTAAATAAATAATTGCCTTACTGAGAATATTTAAAAGTGTCTCTTCAGACTTCATTTCTACAAATATATCATTAGCTGTTGCAAATTAAAATGTGCTAAAATAAATCACTTTATTAATACGTTTTTTTTTCTCTCTTTCCAGATTAGAATATTTGAATCACAGGAGCTGTTTTCTAAAACTTCAGAGGCTCTGGAAATGTTAGGCATTAAACTTTGATGTGGGAGATTAGAGGAAAGCGAATAGGAAGTGGGAGGAAGGCTGAATGGTCTCTGATGTGCGATGCAGGCTCATTGCGCATTTATATTCCTTTGTTGTGATCTCTGTCAAATAAAATGCCAGATATAGTTCTTCTTTAGAGACAAGGTAACAGTTTAGAGTAGTTTTAAGCATGTTTAAATTGTTTCAAATCCCTAGGAAGTGCTTGTCTGGTCCCACGCCATATATCACACTGTACAATCCAAAAGGGCTTTTTTTAATATATTGTCATTCTTCTAAATGCTTTTTTACGCTAGGGTAAAGTGCTATTTTTATTCTATTTTCATAACACTTACAATAAGGTTGTATTAATTAATGTATTTAACTAGCATGAACAAACAATGAACAATACATGCAGTATTTATACCAGTACTAGTTAACGGAAATTAAAGTTTTCCATGCATTGTTAGTTCATGTTAACTCAGTGCAATAACTAATGTTAAAAAAAAAAACAAAAACATTTTGGATTTTAGCAACGCATTAGTAAATGTTGCAATTTAATATGCATTTATATTGCGCATGAGTGAGGTCTCTCTACACCCCCACCAGTGTGCAGCATCTACTTGGATTATGCTATGGCAGCCAAAGGATATCGGCGTCAGTGCACACACCACACACCAACTGCAGGTGGAGAGGAGAGACAGTGATTGAGCCAATTCAGTGGATGGGGACGATTCGGAGGCCATGATGGGTAAAGACTGATGGAAGGAATTTGGCCAGGACTCCGGGGTTACAGCCCTTTTTTTATGAGAAGTATCATGGGATTTTTTAATGAATGACCATAGAGAGTCAGGACCTAGGTTAACGTCTCATCCAAAAGATGGCACTCACTGACACTATAGCACCCCCTTCACTTTACTGGGGCATTGGTGCTAGCTTTCCCAAGGGGTCTCCCATCCAGGTATATACCTTTTTTTTTCCCATAAATATGTTAATCAGTCTTAGTCCTAATCAAATCTACTAAATGTTTAGAAAATTTCCAGATTTATTTGTCAAATTCATAAAGTATGTCACTGATTTGATGAAAACAAAGCACACAAAATGAATCTTAATATATAAAGTTATTGTGGACTGCATTTTTAAAAAAAAAATCAAAGTGGACATTGTGAAACAACCTTGCCTTTGATACACTGTTTTTGATTAACTTTAATTTTTTTCCATTAACTTGCTGTTGGTGGCTGTTTTTGCCCCATTGACTTCCATTACAACCACTTTTTTTTTTTTTTTTTTTAAATTGCAATGACATGACACCATATAATTATGCATTTTGGATTGTTGGTGGTTTTCCCTGTTGGGAAGGGGTAAAATTTTTACTGCGGAACATCAGTTTACACCATTAACCCGTTTGAGCAAAAAAAAAATAAAATAAAAAAAAAATCTTAGTTTCTGGATTTCACATGGAGTACAACAGCAAATAAAATTGTGTGTGTGAAAGTGACCTTTGCGCACTTACCTTGATGTGTCTGAGAAAATCAAAATATGAATCTCTGCTCTCAGGACTAAATTAAAAACAAAGACTGTGTATTTATGCACCATCAACTGTGATTATATTGGAAGTCAGCGGGGCAAAAACAGCCACCAACAGTAAATTAGAGAGAGAAAAAAAAAATGAAAATATAGCAATGCATCAATGCCAGTGTTGTTACAAATTGTTCACATGTCCAAGACTGTAATAGAGGGTAAAAATAAATCCTGTCCACAAATACTTTTTATATTGAAAAAACGTCTTTTTTTTTTCACCAATTACATAATTTATGAACTAATAAATTAAAGAGTTAAAATCCTGTCATTAAAAAAAAAATGTAGTTTTGAGGTAGATTTATGCAAAACAAAATAAAATTATTTATGATGCATTTTTACAGCAGATTTTATCATGTTTTTATTCCTAACATAACAAAAGGGTGGTAAATTTAAAGAGTCCACAAGGATTACCACATGCTGTACAAGTACTGTACTGTATTAATCCATATAAGCAAATACATTATCTAATGAAACCATATTGTAAAGTGTGACCCATAATCCTTAAAAAATATCATGACAAAGTCTTCATTTTGCAGTCTGCCTGCTGTCACCTGGTTCTTTAGAATATTTCAAATTCAAGTCTCCAAACTCCACTTGTGTAAAATTAGCCTTCAACTCATCCACTGCAACGTACTTCCAGTAAGCTATCCTTCCAGGCTGCTGAAAATTGGGCTTTATACCATTTTCTGGCTGTAAAAAGCAGGCTGGACTTCCCTGCAGCTGGAGGGACAAACCAACCAGGGTCCTAAGCTGGGAATATTACCATGAAAGCCTTTTAATTACACCTACTCAGAATGAGGTTTAGAGTGGAGAATTCCCTTTATGAGCAGTACGGGCGGAATGAAAGAGTGGGCATTGAAAATGGATTGGCTGTGATATGGAAAACGAGGGCATAAGAGCATGCTGAATGCAGAGCAGGAATCAGAGAGGAATCACAGGGACCGGGACAAACCTCTGCGTTTAGGCTGCTTTTTTTCTGTCTGTCACAGCAGGACCCCCTCTGCTGCATGGCCTAGGGCGATGTTTCTGCGCAGATTCAGAGGGATATCAATATATCATACGAGAATTTAAGCTCGGTGATTTTGATTTTACATCCAGAAGGTTGGAAAAAGCAACAGATGCATCAACATGTTTTGTTGTCTTTCCCACCAGGATATTATAGTTGTATGATCCACATTTGATTTAAAAGTACCCACATGCTTTTATCAGCTGATTTTTGCGTGTAGTAAAAAAAGTTTTCAAAAATCAAAGTGTATAAGAAATGACATTACTCTCTCATAAAAGAAAGAAGAATAAAATTGTAGTTTATGTACCAATTCTCACTATTATTCAGATATTGGCTGTTAGTACTTATAAAGCACATATTCTGAATGATCTTATTCTGCATCCCTATTTTTGCCTAATACCTACAGTAAATGTTATCACTACCTAACTATTACTTAGCATCAGAGATGTATAAAGTACTAGAGACCCATACTTAAGTAAAAGTACAAGTGCTTTATCAAAAATTGACTTGAGTAGAAGTAGAAGTGCTCTTTAAGCACCATACTTAAGTGGAAGTACAAAAGTATTCAACATTTTTTGTACTTAAGTATTACAAGTAGTTTATTTCAAAATTTACTACTCAAGTACTGAAAGTAAAAGTACAAGTATTGTGTAATGTAGTTAATAAAGAAAGCAGTCAAAATACACTAATTGTTGTTTATTTTAAATATCTTTTTGGGGTACTTGATTAAGCAGAACGAAAAGAAACATGGCTTATGATACTGTTTTTCTCTGTAAATAGTTTCTATGGTACAAGAGCTCACATCGTCAGGCCCTTTTACCAGAAAATGCCTTCACTGATGAGATAATTCAGCATGTTCACTCACATACATACTCTCTCTCTCTCTCTCACACACACACACACACACACACACACACACACACACACACACACACACTGCCCTGCACACACCTAAATGTACACTCTCTCCCCACTCTCACACATTCATACACTCTCACACACACAGTTCTCTCTCTCTCTCTCTCTCTCTCTCTCTCTCTCTCTCTCACACACACACATTTTTGTGAATTGTGGGGACATTACATAGGTTGCAATTGTTTTTACACTCTCTCTTACACACACACACACACACGCACACACACACACACACACACACACACAGGTACAATCACACTGTTGTTTTCTCTTACACATTATTCACTCTCACTCACACACACACAAAGACACACTCACACTTTGGGAGTTTTAAAGTTTGATTGTTTTAAAATAAAAAGCTTTAAACTAAACAAGCAAACTAAATCCTGCTTCACAAATTCACTTGATTTTGATTTTATTGTAAAAAAAAAAACAGGAAAATGTGTATATTACTGTGTTAAATGAAAATCTAAAATATTTTATGGCTTATGGCTATGATTTAGTAATAATTTTTATTTATTTTTATTATGTTTTTATTGATATTGGTCTTACAGTTCATATTTTCTGTAGTATATTTATTAATTCTGGTACTTTTAGTATAAACCAACATCTCAACCATTTGGTAGAGGCTGATGTTTTAGAAATAATGTGATGTGTTGAATAAAAATGCACTGATTGTGTTAACTAGCGACATTTGGAGTTAAGAAATGCAATCAAAAAAGAAATTCTATTGCTAGATTCTATTCTAGAAATTCTATATGGTGTGACAGTTAAAGGGGTTTTTGTAATAAAATTTTGTCCTTTAATACAGCAGTCAGATATACGAACTGTGCCCTTAATTTGACCTGCTCAAAGAAAACACTCTTCCTGGATGTATCAAACAAAACTCATGCACAGAAGACAGCACAAGCATTTACAGCTAATAAACTCATGTCAATATTATCCCGCCTGCTTTTTGAGCGCTGACAGGCGGGTCTTACACGGCTATGATTGGTTATTGTCCTCAACAGAAAGGGCTTTAGAAATATAAGCGCTGTTCAGCCATGGCGGGAAGAATACGCGATTATCACAGGTAATAGACACAGTGGAGAAAACTTGGCACGCTCATGTCTGGATCCACCAGCTAAGAAGAGAGGAAAAGTTACCTTACAAACTGGCCAGCGGGTCAAATGTCCAAAGTGAGAGAGCGAGAGATAGGCAGAGGTGAAGTTTTACAACATTTCTCCCTAATAGTACACTAGCGGCTGGTATGCTGTGCCGCCTCGCCCTCGCGCCTCCGTCCTTAGCTATAGTATTGCGACATCGCGCATAGGAGATAAATGACGTCATCACGTAATAACCGGGTATGACCTATTATTACTGAACTGATATCAATCATTTTGACACCCCTAGTAACGAGTAACGATGCAGCACATAAAAAATCTATCGGAGTAAAAGTATTAAACTCATGGAAAATATGTACTTAAGTAAAAGTGGAAGTAGGAGAAAAAAATAATACTCCAGTAAAGTACAGATACTGCCTTTTAGTACTTAAGTACAGTAGTGAAGTAGTTCTACTTCGTTACTATACATCTCTGCTTAGCATCAAACAAGCTAATAGTATCTGGATGCAGCCTTGATGATGCAAGAAGAGACAGCATATTTTAGAGATGAAATGTCAGACACAATGCCTTTAATGGAGCTAGTGATGTCACTGTCAGGGGTATAGGGTAGGTGAGCACCTTAAAAAGCATTGGATGCAGCTCAGATTTCACTGCCTTATTTACATGAGGTGTGATTGAATAGTGGAATAATTATAGCATTGAAATTGAAATCAATTTAAAAACTTTAGGAAAACATCAATATAGGCTCATTCTGAAATTGCAGCCCTATATACATTTCTGGAGATTGCGAATTATGTAGCCAGAGGTACGTATGGCTGCATATTGTCTGTAAAACAAATGCTACGGGGTAGTATGACACCAGTTTTGCCGTGCTTACTAGATGACCGCTTACCTCTGAGTGGAAGGCTTTTCCGCTGTTACCAGTTTGTTCAGTGGCTCGCCATGTACGTCAGCAAACTTGAGACGCAGAGGAGTTGATTACGACGACAGGGTTTAAGTCCGGCAAAAGACAGTTCCAGAAAGCAGGCAAGAAGAAAAAAAAAAAAAAAAGAAAAAAAAAATAACAGGGTGAGAATGTGGTAAAATCTGGAAACATACAAATCTGGCAAGGGCTTTTCTTTTTCTGCATTGCATTTTAAAACTGTCTGTTGGGTTTAGGGAAGGGGGTGGGTGGGTCACTAGGTGCTTTTAATAACACTACTGGTTGGGTATAGGGAAGGAGAGGGTGGGTAAGTCGATCGTTCAGTCAGCCAGTTAGTCGACAGTGGCCTCTGTTGGATTTACAAAAGAACATTCGGCACGAATGCCACTTCAAAGAATAAAAATATTTAAAAAAATGTGACTCAAAATGTGTGATGAGAAAGTCAAACTTTCAATACGTATTCTTAAATGAATTGAGATGAACAAGATGGGCTTTAACTGCAGACTGTCAGCTTTATTTTGAGGGTATTTAAATCTAAATCAGGTGGCCGCTGTAGGAATTACAACAGTTTGCATATGTCCCTCCCACTTGCGACCTGCGAAACTTGACACATGACCTTGCATTTCCGTTCTGATGCAAAAATTTTTTTGAGTGCACTTCAGTTTTATTCATTCATTTTCCTTTCAGCACCACAGCGAAATAAACCGCCAACTTATCCAGCATGTGTTTTACGCAGCGGATCAACCTCCAGAACCAAGAGCGTCTGTCCTCTGCATATCACTTCTTTAAATGCCACTGCAAGTACACTGCATGTCAGGATTGCCTTCTGAGGCACAAGTCATTTATTGGATGAACAAAAGATTTACGCAGCATCTCTTACCACAGCAAATTGAATGTTGATATTTGGTGCCAGTTAATCAGGAAGTGACTTTTTTGTAAATTTTGACTCGTTGGATGGAAACGCTGCTTTATTTGCACACGTTTTATGCTATGATCCAGTTTTGCGCATAAAGTTACTTTGCATTTTTGGATGGAAACACAGCTATTATTATTATTATTATTATTCTTCAAGAAAGCCATCATTAAGCTGAAAAAACTCAAACCCATCATAAAGATTTGCGTACATGCCAATACAAGACCGTAGGCAGGGGAATGTTCTAAATGGATGGCCAGTCTTTCATCTGAAACTGGCTCAGCCAAGACTTGAACTGAAACTTTTTTTGCAACTCTTATAAAATCCTTATAAAATCAGTTTTATGTAAACAAACTGCATTTCTCCGGCAATTAGAAAGGTAATGCTGACTCACAGGGGGGCATCACAATGGAGTGTCAGTCAAAACACTTGAAGCAAGATTTCTTAGAGTTTTATTTACCAATGCCAGTACATTCTCTCCACATGATATAAGACTGGTTTCTACACCATAAATGCATAAAGAAACAAATACAAAATCAATACTCCATAAACACAAGGAAAAACTGCATAAAATACTTCATAAATAAACACTACAAGAAAACCATAACTCACATTTACACGCATCCACAACACCACATGGAGCCTAGAGCAGTGAAAGACCAGAACATACTGTGGTACTGAAGCCACACTATTTAAGGGTTGATGATTAGGGTGATAGGGTGCAGCTGTGAACCATGTGGTAGGCCTTCAATGCGTGCATCAGAGAGGTTTGAACTAACAGTGGGCAGGGCTGCAGGGAGCATGTCACAAAGATTTTCTACACCGGTTATAACTTTGTTCTTTTTAAATATATCAATGGCTCAAAAAATATATATATTATCTGATTATTACCAAAAACCTGATGACTGCCTGTTGAATTGCTAATGCATTGACTGTTTATATCAGTTTTAGATATTTGATTCATATTTATAGTTGATAATGTGAAATAGTTTATAATCTGAAATATTAAATTTGCATTTATATTTGCACAAGTGATATGTGATAGGAATTCTGGACATTCAGCAAATCTTTGCTTGCTGAATTTTATTATCATAATAGCAGTCTTGATATTTTTGACTATATTTCATGCCTCATAAATTATTATTATATATTTTTTGAGTATCATTAAAATCATTTGGATGTCCTTGGGCAGGCTGACAGATGCAGTTGTTTCATGATGCCATTGGTTCACAGTATGCAAATACAAAAGCTCATCCTTCATTTTACAATGTGATGCACTCACAGATGCCACATTCAGTATTTTTTTTTCATATTATGTGTTTTTAATTGGTTCCAAAGAGAGCACAGAGCAGCATGCATGTCGTTGACAATGAGAGAGAGAGAGAAAGGCACTGTTTGTGTATAGCATTAGACGCCTACAGGACAACTGGAAGGCAAATGGCATTTATCACCTCTTATATAAAACGTCACTGTAAGGCAGTTCTCCATCATTGCTGGCACCCAGTTTCATCTTTTCACTCTGTCCATTGTAATTAATCTGTAATCTGAGTATTTATTGATTTATCTATTTTTTTTTTTTAGATTGACTTGGTTTGTTACCAATGATTCTATCAGTTGAAAATTCTGTAACCATTTATATTTCATCATGTTGTTCTTAGCCCACAAGCCCACTTTTGCTTACTTTCTGACACAAATTAGCCCACCTGCAACTCATGTGTTGCACACACAGAAGAGGCGGAGTTTTCTTGTGGCACCATAATATTATTTTTATTAGCTGTGTCAAAAATCGCATACTTATGCACTATTTTACGCCATTTTGTAGTATTAATAGTGTAAGTAGTGTGTTCACATTGAAAACTCTCAAAATAATAAGTGCACTTTAATTACCCGGATGTTGCACTCATTCAGCCGCTAAAATGAAGTGTGGAATGATGGACACTTCACGCACTCAACGACTGCAGGTTTGCTTACGTAGCGGAAGGGGCGGAGCGATCGGGCGCACATGTTGAATAACTTTATTTATTTTGGATGGTGAAAGCAAAATTCTCCTACGAGAGTGATTATAGCGCCTCCCGATGGTGAATGCAGCAATACTCACAGCAGGTATTACTTGATAATTCAGTCGTTTATTTCACTGATTTGGAAACAGTCAAACGTCATCAGGGAAACGGTTTGAATTTCCGCTTAGTAAAAATACATAAGTGTGCCATTTGGGACGACACTACATACATATACTATCCTGTTGAGTGTGTAAGTGCATAAGTACATAGTGCATGAGTGCATAGTGTATTGTGTACCATTTGGGACGCAGCTAATGTTTGTCACTGCAATCTGCAATAAAACCAAACAAACACACACACACACACACACAATGAGATGTAAAATGTGTTTCAGTACTGGCAGTGTGGCTTCTTCACTAATGCATGAAAACAATGAACACAGAAACACTTATACAAAAACTCAAATATAGAATAATCAATAAACAATGGCAATGAATAGACACTGACTCAATGCATTTATCCACACAATAATATGCATGACCAATATCTGAGTTATAATCATTAAACTCAACTCATACTCTTACATAAACAACAAACAGTAATTATTTAAATAACTTTATTATCTACTAATTACTTTATGGTTTACTATTCTTATTTAAATACTCTCTAACATTTTAATATAACTGTATTAACCCACACTAGTTTCAAAAGGTAAACTCACACTTAATAAACCCTGTTAATCTATATGTATATCATATTTATTTGTATATTATATTTGTATAATAACACAGACTCTGTCATCTAGATCTCCATCTATGGACGTCGGCGGCCTACACTCGTGCGTGCGCTCGACCGCATGTCTGCCGCGATTACACTCATGCGGTTATTCTATACATATAAACATATATAAACGATCCTCCAACACATTATTTACACAGCTAAACACATACTAAACATTTGATGCCACATCATACATCTTACCTGCAATAAAACCAAACAAACACACACACAATGAGATGTAATGATATGAGTTTTAGTAATGGCAGTGTGGCTTCTTCTCTAATGCGTGAAACCTGCCGCGGCTCACGCATGGCTCACTAATCGCCCCCTAGCGTCACTCGCCAGGACATACTGGTTAAAAAGATGATGGCCATCAACACATTAGAACTAAACTGAACTTATTGCAACACTAATACTAAACAATGACTAATCAACGCAAACATAACAGCTATATATAAAAATAAAATTAAACAGATGACTGCAACAAATCCATATCTCTACACCTGCATTCATTCTTTCATTTTCTTTCGGCTTAGTCCCTTATTTATCAGGGGTCACCACAGCGGAATGAACCACCAACAGTTCCGCCATATGTTTTACGCAGCGGATGTCCTTCCAACCACAATCCAGTACTGTGATTCACATACACCGAAAATTGTTTACCTATAGCGCATGTCTTTGGATTGTGGGGGAAACTAGAGCACCTGACCCACGCCAACAGGAGAGAACAACTGAAATATCGGCTGGACCAGTCGGGTCTCCAACCAGCCACCTTTTTGCTTTGAGGTGACCACTGAGCCCCAGTGCCACCCACACCTACACCTGTAAGCAACTTTCTAATTGGTATATGCGTTTTATTCCTCAAGCACATGCCAGTAAATATCTATAGCTATATATTATTTTGACTCCATTATTCCTCTATTATTTAGAGGAATGGACTTCCTCTAATTCTATGATGCATTATGAAGGCAAGCCTCCAAAAGAAATCAATTTTCATATTACTATGAATTACTAATAAAAAATCTTTAGAATCCTCCAAAGAAAATTAATCTTACGAGAGATCTATAGTTTTTTGCCAAGCAACTATAGTTGTCGGTGGGTAAATGTCTTGTAGTTACAGAATACATGAATCATAGCTAATTTGGCAATACTGTGTCAATAAGTTAATAAATCAAAGGTATTGGTCTTGTTTAGTTTTTTTTTTCCTTTTATAATATCCCACCTACAGTAAACACAGAGTACTTGGTGTTACTCATACAAATAGATACAGAAGCAGAGTTAAAGGTAATGAGATAATTAAGTGAATAATTAAGTATTTATTGAGCATTAATGATAAACTCCTGCTGTTAACAAGCAGATTCATTTAGAAAAAAAAAAAAAAAAAAAAACTAATACTGACTTCAGTTATGGCTTTCAGCCCATCTCACATTGTATAATTTCAGTCACAATTTAGTCGTCTAAAACAAATTTGGGAAATCCTGAAGATTTCTGTAATCCTAGGCTAACATTTGTGGTCTTTGATCATTAGTTTGACATGCTTAGATATTTAGAGCGGCTCTTTTACAGCCTGTTCTGTCAGTGGTAGAAGATTTCAGACACTCTCCTGCAGTGTGACTTCAGCTGCAATGAGCGTCAAACCAAGAACCAACAGCAGTGCCAAATTTGGTGATGCAGGGAAATCTAAAATCAAAACTCAAAAACTTTTATTTTGATTTCATTATTAAGTCATGTTGTGAGAAAAGTAAAATACTATACAGATGATAATATTTTCTGTGAGGTATCATTTCAGAATGCTGGTTACTGAATGTGTGATAGATGAATGACATAAAACGCTGGGTGAGTTTTCTTGTGTGTCTGTATGTGGTAAATCTTAATAGTTATTCTGTCTGATATTTTGACAATTGAGATCTTGCAAGCGGACAAGCTATTATCGTAGGATTATTAAAAATCACAGTGTGAACGAAAACGTTAAAAGAACTCAAGTAAATTAAATACAATAACACCTGGTTTCACAGACAAGACTTAAACATTCACTTAAAAAAAAAAAAAATGTAACAACAAAAAAGTGAAGACAACAAACATGTTTATGTTGCTTTAACTTAAGTTAATCAGGATTTAACAACAAAAAAAGTTGTACAAAGTTTAACCCCATATTTTTAGTCAGTTTGCTTGATGTAATTTTAGATGACTAGAAAAGTTAATTTGATTCAACTAAAAAACCTAAGGCAGCACGGTTAAAAAAATTCTGATCTGTTTTATCTGAAAGAATCTAGCACTGACTAATCTTAAAATACACCTGTTTTATTTTTTTGTTTGTTTTTCTCAAAATAGGCATCTGTAATGATATTTTACTTAAGGCACAAAATGGATGGATGGATTGATAAATGGATAGATGGCCTGACCTTGGTTTAGTATTAGCCTGGTTTGTAAAACCAGGCCTGGATCTCTCAAAATCCCTGCAGAGGATCATTAAACAACTCCACAAACAACATCAGCAGCTTCACTTATAACTGACCTGTTTTACTTCACTTCTGCAAGGTGTCTACACAATTCTTTAGTGTGATTTATTGAAAAAACATTTCTTTCTTTGTTTTTTCTTAATATTGACTTAGTTATATTGACTTTGTTACCATTGTGGAGAACAGTATTTGCTTTATTGGAAACTTTAAATTTAGATGTTTATTTTTCATTTCACATTGAATAGTATTTTACTTTTAAACATGAGAAATTTGGTCATTAATAAAATTGTCTCTGTTCAAAACTGTTTTTTTTTTAGCTTGATGCCAAATGTCCTCCCCCTAATCAAATTTGACATTGAAGGCACACATACAGTACAACAAATTTACATGCTGGCAACTGTAGTTTCCACATAACCAAATATAACATTTTTATACGAGAAAATAAACACAAAGCATGACAAATAAACAAATGGGTAGAAATGGGTATTTTGAATGAAATCTAAGAGATTTCTGTCCCTCCATTGAAAGTCTATTCTAAATTTCTAAAAACAGTTGTAACCTACTTGTAAACAGAGTAAACAAAGATTTTTCATTTTAGGGTGAACTAACCCTTAAAGACATGTATGTGTAGATGAGAAATAACACATAATGAGTGCCTTGCATCATTATCATTCATTGATGAATGTCAATGAATGGTTCTGTGTTCTTGGAGAATAATATTGAATCTGCTCTGATACTCTCACGACACTTTCTCCATTTTTATATTACAGATTTAACCCTTTTGTCATTGTAAATGTACAACTGAAAATAATTTGTACAATTTTTAATCCATGCAAAAATATTTAAAATACCATATGTTACTATAGATGTTTAGCAAAGGTCTAACTCGCTGTTAGGGTGAAGGGCATGATGCAACCAAAAGAGAATACTTTAGGTGCTATTACATCTTATTGTGTCCTTTAGAATTGTGCTTACTTACTCAGAGGGGTTGTCTCTGCAATTTATTTTAACTTGTTTTGAATAAAAAGCACCCACTAAATGTAAGAAATCATACAATGCTCATTGATTGAAGTTTGGATAATATAGGTCATCAAGGTCATCTCCATTTCAAATTGCTTCTCTGAAATAATTGAAATGACTGTAGATGTTCTTTGCAAAACATCCCCATGCTTTTGCTATTATGCTTTCATTTCTTACTGGAAATAGGTCTACTCTTCTCATTACTTGATAAGTGCATCCATCGCATCCTTTGTGGCACACTAATCTTGGAACCATCAAGTGATTGATATTGGTCAAGGGTTTCTCATTCAGTCTGCAAGAATAATTAATATTGCTTTCACTTTAGACCCACTTTCAGTGTGTAAAGGTGCTGTGAAGTGTCATTAAGAGCTGCATTCTTTGTATGAAGCTGGCCTGAATCTGCCAGTGACTCCCAGAAGACAAGGTAATTATATAATATAATTGTCTTGCTATTTGTGCATCTTCCTTTTCTGTGCTTTTGCTCTCACGGTATGAAAATACAAAGCAATATGAAAAGCGGTACACCATGTACCGAGAACACCAATCTTTAAGGTGTAAGATTATATCATCTAGTGATACCAAGTTTAAAAAAGAAAGAAAAAAACTGTAGAACTACCTCAAGATGAACTCATCGGTAAACATCACGTAGGCTGTCAGTGGAGATGGATGTGGAAGGAATTATCGGTGAGGTCCAGAGATATCTTAGTGTGCAACATGCAATGTACAAGCGCATCACTCAAAATGATATATGCCATCTCGGTGATAGTGCTGTATATGTGAATAAGAAACCTCCAGGGGTTATTTTGCATATGCACAGAGATCTGTCTGCAGTTCGCACAGATAACATTTGTCTTGTATTTATAGAGTCGGCCTATATGGTTCTAGCTTATATTGCAGGCTTTAGAAAAAAAGAATTGTTCTGATGGTTGTAAATATATATTTTTTAAAAAGTTCAGCATTAACTGGACTGCTCTAAAGTCCAGTGGTGGCATGCTTTACACCTGACACTTTGCAATAATCAGAGCTTGTTTAACTAATTTTTAAGATAATTAAAGAGCCCTTATTATGGGTTATTGAAAATGACCTTCATTGCAGTGTGTAACACAGCCATAAGTTAAGTGAAATATCCAGCTAAGGCTTATATCTGAAAGTTCACCATGTTTAAATCTATTGATTCATCTATAAAAGAGTCGACTCAGAGTGGTTCAAATCAATCGTGGAGGTAACAAGTCTTTAGCTGTGTCGACATGACGTTGATATGGACCTCAAGCCCCATCCATTTGTTGCACACGCAGACCTGGGAAAATTGAAATCACCAGCCCCACCCACAAACACTGTAGAGAGAAGAAGACACTGTAGCAGATCCGGGTTGAATCATGTTGCACAGACGCTGTGCTCTGAACTGTGAGGGAAAGTAGTCACCATGGAATTATAAGGTTCTATTTGCATTCTGAATGATTTTGAGATATTGAGCTTTAATTTTTTTGCATTCCATGTAGCAAACAATGTGCGTAACATTTGTTTTTAAATGAAAAGTCTTAAAACGTAAACAACTTATATAAAAAAAGTGCAATAATGTAAATAAGTTATCATTTAATAAGAATATTTCAATTACTCAATTTTGAAAAAAAATGTCAGATAGAACCTTATAATTCTAAGGTGACAAAGTGTTATTTTTTCAACCCAAAGATGAGGCTGTGAAGAGTCAGTGGTTGAAGTTTATTTTTGCAAAAATGCCTCAGCATTATAGCCCCAGCCTTGTGCTGTGTTGCTGGCTATTTTCTGACAAGTGCTTCAGCAATCTAGGCGCTTAAAAAGGGGCATTCGTCAACCATTTGTTAATGGAAGGATCAGAAAAACTATTGATGTATGGGACTTTGTCAGAGCTTGACAGGAACTATACAGTACACAGTTCATGGATCAGTCTCTCCATTTCACAAGTGTAAGTAACTTAAGTGTGATTAAAATGGTTGCATCCTTGCTTTCTTTTGCCTGCAAATTATGTTTTTACTTTTGTTTTGTTACTTGTAACTGCTCCACGTTGCTTGTACTGTATCTGGTTAACTCTTCATATTCTCATGTCAAGCCTAAAATCACGTTAAAAACACGACGCGTGCTGCTCTGTATATGGATTTACATGCGAGCTCGCAATTTACTGCCATTTGTTGTTGCTATGGCCACCATCAGCTGGTCCTATACGTGTGGTCGTCAAGTTTTTAAAATAAAACAGTTTTTGCCATTGTGTGGATTAATACTGAATGTGTGTCGTGGTTAAGAATAAAGCAATATGCTAGTGTTAAACTGCATTGCTTTAATCGGGCTCACACATACACTCTGCACACTGACTACTTCAAAGTTGTTGATAAGCCTTGGTGGGCGTTGCTTAACGCAATCAACCAATCGCAATAAACTGGGTCATTTGACCAATCAGAGCAGATTAGCATCACACTGAAGAGGGGTTTGGGAACAAATGAATCGATGAACAAATCATTTGGTGGTCATTGGGATAATTAGGTAAAAATAAATGCATATTATAAGATAACAAAAGTGTTTTTTGACCTTGCATGCATATCAGCCTGTTGTTGGAAAACCAAAATATGACTTTATGCATAATAGGGGCTCTTTAAACATGTATGTTCTAAACCTCTCTGTTCATCCATCTCAATGGAGACAAACAATTAAACACAGATTGAAAATAATAATAATAATAATTTAAGAAAAAATAAGCTTTGTAACTCATCATGTCAGTTTTGAAACAGCATTAGAATGCAAGCCATACACAGGGTGGGAAAAATATGAAGAGAGAGAGACTGAGAGAGATTCTCTGCAAATGTCATCATGTTGATAAATGGCATTCTTCTCCCGACCCGAGACAGTGGGGTCAATTACTGAATTTGCCATATTGATACTGTTGACTTTCTCAGGAACTCTCCTTGAAGCTTCAATAATAAACTGCTCCAGAGACAATTTTACAGGGTCAGGGTTGCATTTATGAGTCAACAAAGCTGTTTTCTGTTTATCATTTTGTTTGTTCTGCTACTTTACAGTCTTTTCGGATGTCACATATAAGTCAAAATGCACAGGATCACTGTGTGGCCATCGCCTCATAGCTTTATCACTCCAGTTTGTTTTGTGATATAGTGTTTCAAAAAAAAAAAAAAAAAAATCACAATGAGGAAAGAATATATTCCCACAATGAATGGCAATTCTTAATCTGAATGCACTTTATAAGACAGCAAAGGTTGAGATTAATTAAAAGGTCCCTCTCTGTCTTGCTGTCTGATTGGTAATCTAACAAATCAGTTTTCTTTCTTGTTTTTTTATTCATCTCAGGCAGGTTAAATGGGTTTTTAAAAGTGCAGGAGAATAGGCAGAGGAGTTAAAATGGTCAAGATTGGTGTTATTTTACTTTTGAAATCTACAGCACTTTTTAATTAAGACAATGCTTGGACAAAGACAATAATATAGTTGTTTTTACCATTTGCAGAGTTTTTTCCTCTATGAATTCTCTTTTAAGTCATAGTCACATCATGGCAAGAGGGATTTAAATGGCCAAACGACAAAATGATTATAATGGTGATAATGATGATGATAAGAAAAAGCACCAGAAGAAGAACAAAACTGGATGCCAAAAAGCATATTCAAGTCTGTCCGTTATGCATCAAAGGTCACATGAAATTAATACTTTTTCAGATATTAATGTCAATATGTTAATCTTAAGGATATCTATAAGCTAGTATTGTCCAAGACTGTGATACAATTCTCAGGTAGAATATATAAAAATGGTTTTAAAAATGTATATAAAAAAGAATATATAAAAAATGGTTCAATGTTTTTTTGATGTCACATCACTTCATATGTCAGTTTCTGATCAAATCTTCTAAACAATCAAATGCTCGCTAGTTTCATTTGCTTTTCATTTTATGTGCTTGATATCTACCACTCTCACTGGCAAAGCTGAGATAAAAACAAACACTATTGCCTGTTTTTCTTTTAAATAGGAGGGGCTACTACATGCCCTCCCCTGTATTTATGTTTCAGTTGAGATTATGTAAAACACTGAATAAAATAAATGCACATCCAAAGCACTTACATAGGACCTTTTTGAGTCAAAACATTTTAGATTAAAAATAATAATAAAAAAGAACAACTGTCCAATGAATTAGTGGAAGACATTTATGTAAGTGCAAAGGGGAAAAAAACAGTAAAAAAAAAACTAAACATAAAAAACAAGCGAAGACACAGGGAAACTATACTTCATAAATATGACTACAGGTTCCATAAAATGTTACCCAAGAGGTTTTTGTGAAAACTTTGACATTGTTTGACTTGGAGTTTACATTATTACATTTAATACAAATAAAAGAAAATGTGGCACGGTGGCTCAGTGGTTAGCACTGTTGCCTCAAAGCAAAAAGGTCACTGGTTTGAGTCCTTGATTTCAGTGTGAAGTGCTCCGGTTTCCCCCACAGTTCAAAGATATGCACAGGTACAGGTGATTTTAATACACTAAGTTGCCTGTAATGTGTGAAAGTAAGAGTGTATGGGTGTTTCCCAGTACTGGGTTGCATCTGAAAGTGCATCAGCTACGTAAAACATTTGCTGGATAAATTGGTAGTTTATTACGCTGTGGTGAAACCTAATAAATAAAGGGATTAAGCCTAAGGAAAATAAATGAATGAATAAATAAAAATAAAAAAAATACTAATAAAACAAATCCCTTAATAGAGCTTCTGTATAAGAGATTAAATAGAAAATTTAAATAGAAGCCTAAATTTCCAACCCTCAGTTTCAAGTCTTATTTATTGACCTTGGAACCTTAAAATTGCCATAATAATGAAAAATGAAAGCAAAAGTCTGCCAAAATAAATATACAGAATTACCATTAAGTTACCATCTAGTGTCATCAAGTTTTTCATCATATTTAATTAACCTAAAAGGATGTAGATTAGGATAAGCCATTCTGGCCAAGCTGGAAAAAAAATCTCTTAAAGAGTTTAATTAGTACCTGGGCTGTTCCAGAAGAAAGACCTCGACCAATGCCAAAACAGCATTAGATTTTCCCCAATGCTTTCCTGTGGAATAATAGAAAGGCTTTTTGGAGCAGCAGATGTGGTTGGTCCATTGGTTTTGTACAGAATGCCTGCCACAAACATTTAGTCAAATCTATTTTCTTTGCAGTGCGGTTGGAGGAACAGATGGCATTGTAATCAACATGGATAAATGCCGAATTGCTCTCTGAAAGTCACTATATAACTTTAAGACAGATAATCAGATTGGACTACTCTCTATGATCATGCAGAGACTTGATGACATGATGATAGCAGTGCGAGTCGGAACATTTGTGTAAGTCGTTTTGACGTTCGACTCCCAAACCTTTTTAAAATCAATAAAAGTGTTAATGCACGGACACATATTTAATCTAAAAAAAAATTCAAGGTCATTTTTTAAACCGCTCACAGATAAAATTTTATATTTTTAAGGATGTATGCATAGATATAATTACTAAATGCTTCTGTGCTCTGAAAAAAAAAACTAAAGTCCTTTTTTTGAATTTCTTATTTTATTTCTTTGTCTTTTTAACAACACAATGCAATTCATGGTAAGATTATAGCTTCACTGTTTGATTAACTGCAAGAAATTCCAATGATCTGACAATGAACATCACAAAGAACAAAACCCAAAAACAAAGACAGATCTCTAGCTAATTTTGGGAGCATATTCAGATCATTGACAAGGCTAATTCCTCACCAACACCTATAATTATCTTAGCACCAGAACATATTCAAATAAATAAGCAAGTATGTCCTTCACCATTATCTCTTTTGATCTTCAGCTGCAACTATGTCTAAGTCAGAATTATTCCCTTAGGATGACACCATTAACAACACGCCTTCTCTTGAGTCTCCAACCCAACTTTGTGTGCATCAGCACTCCGCAGAACACATCAATAGTGTCCACAATTGTGCCTCAAGGCTGCCAGTATTCCTGCACCATCAGTGCTCTTAACTCCAAACTACAAGGACAAGCCTCCGTCAGAGCGTTAGCAGCCCCCAACCCCAATAAACCAAGCATCAACTACCCATCGAAGCACTGATCTTTGCTACAACAAGCCGCATGACATCTCTCTGTGTGTCTGAGTGTCTCCACTAGTGGGAAAGTCCTATCCCAATTGCATTTTCACTACCACATGAAATCGTTACTCAGTACCGCTAACAATGCTATAACTCCACTGCTTTGTGGTGCATCAAATTTAGGGCCCAGCTTCAAGAAGGCAAAAGTAATCGAATGCTGGTCCCAATGATTTTAAGGAATCATTAAAGAATAAACAGAGGTATCAACATTACGCCGTTACAGTGGCGCAGTGGGTAGCACTTGTCTTCCCCGTTGTCCATATGCTATAGGTGAATTGGGTAAGCTAAATTGTCCATAGTTTGTGTGTGAATGAGAGTGTATGGGTGTTTCCCAGTAATGGGTTGCAGCTGGAAGGGCATCCGCTGCATAAAACATATGCTGGATATGTTAGCGGTTCATGACGCTGTGGTGAAACCCCTGATTAATAAAGGGACTAAGCCGAAAAGAAAATAAATGAATGAATAAACATGGTTGGCAGTAAGGGAACTTTATTACACTATGTATATTAACAGATAAAAAAGCTTTACTATAGCCTACAAGTATGTGATTTCAGCTCAGTAATACACCAATTCTGCAACACTCAGAAGCATATGTCAAAACCTTCTCTTGCCTATTTTTATAGTGTTTCTTGGCATTTCTTTGGTATTATAAATTAAGAAATGCATTTTTTAAAGCTCACATCCACACCTCTCTGCTTTTAGTTCCTTAATGCACAGCACAACTGTTAAACTCATATTTAAGTGAATTAGAAAAGTTATCTCTGCTCTACCCAAATATGCCAGTCTATATACACCATCAGCCTTCTTATCATTCTAACCTATAACCCTCTCACCTACCCTAGACTCACATCCCCTTTGTCCAGCCCTGAAGTCCAGCATCCCCCCTCCCTCTTTTGCCTGCCCCAGGAACTAACTTAAACGTGAGGCTGCCTTGGCGAATAGTGGCAGAGCACATCCTTCATAACAGAGACTTAATTTTCAGTAAGCCAGCTCAAGCGTGTCTACTGATCGGTCATGCTATTATAAAATCGCAGCATTTAAGATCTGGTTTCTTTAAAATCAATTATCTTCACTGCATAATAGAGATATGATATAAGTGAGACTCAGACCGGACTAGTACTGTAGCACTGCATTAAATTCCATTGTTTCATGCCATGTCTTTAAAATATGGACATTATTTTTACTATAGTATTTTCAATGGAGTTTCAGCACTCACCTGCTAATCCTGATGGTGCTAATTTAAACTGCCGTCCAGCTTGTTTATGCTTGAACAACTACATGAGTGCTTATGTCTATTTATCTATTGTTTAATTAAATTACATTATCGACACTGTAAAAGGAACTTTATGGAATTGAAAATAATCACATCAACCTTTCATCTGAAGTAAAAAAAAAAAAACAGCATAAAAAGCACTGCCTCAGGTGTTAAAAAGCAGCATGAGGCACGATTCTAGTAATGGCTCCGGCAGCTACTATTGCTCCCATACTTTCATTTTTTCACACACTACCACAGCAGAGACCCATCCCCTTTGCACCACTTCCGTAGCAGTGAGTCCCTGCCCCACCCCAAAAACATTCCCCACCCTCTTTGCACCACTGCCACAGCAGTGAGTGTTTTTGCTGAGCACATGCACACATCCAAATCTACAAATCACTACTGATAAATTGACCTCTCTCAACCACTCATGGCGGAGTTTATTTATTATTTATCACTCTCGCTTGAACCACTCTCACTTTTATCCAAACCTCCCCCTTTACCTTGCACTACTGCAGCAGCAGTGACCTCAACTGAAGCTCATATATAAACTCCTATTTTTCTCTTTAAGATCAACACCCCTGCAAATTTTAAATATTGCAACTTTTTTGTGGGAGTTCTTCCATTTGGCTGCTGTCCTGCACTATATAGCATCTTTGAGGGAGCATTCTGAGGCCAGGCTATACACTGTGCTAAGGCTCATCTCACTCTCGCTATCCAGGCAAGGGGAATGAGATGAATAAGAGTGCCCTTCTTAGGTCAGAGCCCTTTCCCCAGACAGCATACTTCTAAACTTATGTCAGTCATCTGTAAGTGTAAACTGATGATCTGATCTGCACGTTCATGACAAAAAGGTGTATTCTTAGACCGGGTTATATACTGCACTTGGACCCCTCTCACTCTCTCTGAAATTACAAAAATAAATAAATTTAACAATACCATGTCATTTAATAAAACTTGAGCAGGTGCAGTAAAGGCATAGACACTGAGTTAAACTCAACTGGTTTGTAGTTCTGAGTCAACTGTGAAATTGCTTAACAACGGAACATGTCTGACATGTCAGAAAATCGTCTGGCAATCTGACTTCCCAATGGGAGAATTTCCCATTCCTTCTTTTTCATCCACCCTACCACAAACAATGCACAACAAACAATGCCGAAATTTGGCCCGGTTCAAACAAGAATCATGAGTTGATTGTCTCAAAATCTGACCCAAAATTGCAAAGTGCATGCCTAGATTTTTGCTGTCCATCCAAAGACTGAACCGTATATATAAAGAGTTGTGATTTATAGAAGGTATATCCTCTTTATGTGTAATCAAATTATTTATTGATAGTCTGCTGCATGTGTATTAATCTTCTATGAAGTAAAGATTTTAAAGCTTACTGTTTTATCATTACTATAGTTAATCAGATTCAATGTCAGGCAGTCACCTCCCCATCTAAATCCCAATTCACCCATGCACAGTCACATTATTAATCACCAGTACATGTGCACACCCTCATCAGTCCCATTTAAAAATTCCCCCCTGGCCCTTTCTCATTGTCAGGTCCAGGGATCACCAACCCTGCTGGAGAGCTACCTATATGCAGTATTCAACTCCAACCCTGATCAAACCCAGCCAAACTAATAAATTAGGACCTGAAGCAACTCTTGATAATTACAGACAAGTGTGTTTGGTCAGGGTTGCAACTGATATCTGCTGGATAGTAGCTCTCCAGGAACAGTGTTGGTGACCCCAGGTCTGTTCTATAGTTTACATCCATGAACTCGCCAGATTAATTTTAGCTTCTTATCTGCTCTCCACACCATCTGCTGGTTTCTTCATTTGCTCACTTTGTTGTCTCCTGATCCTGATCCGGCAAAGACATTCATATAAGCACCAAGCCAATGACTCTATTACCAGTTTCTCCATGAGCACCCAATCAGAATGCACGTGAAAATCACCATCCCTGGAGACAAAGGATCATAATCTTTTCAACCCAGGCTCATTCTGAAAACGTACCGCTATATACATTTCTGGAAAGCGTCAAATACATACCAAGAGCTAAAATTTTTACTTATTTTTTATTTTTTTTGCAGTTCCACCAGAGGCCGCTGTGTACGCATTGAGATCTCAAATTTCTCTCACATATGCCATTTACGCCTGCTGTTCTCGTGTAAATCCACCAGAGGCTGCTGTCAACTGACAGACTGATTGACCAACTGACTAACCCACTCTCCTACTTCCTTAAACCCAACCAATAGTGTTTTCAAAGGCACTGATTGACCAGCGTCCACCCACTTCCCTAAACCCAACCAACAGTTTTCAAAAGCAGTCCAGAAAAAGAAAAGCCCTCACCTGATTTTTTACCACGTTTTTAGATTTTAAAACGTGTTCACCCTGTTATTTATTTGTTTATTATATTTTTTCTCTTCTGTTTTTGTATAACCCACTTTCTGGAACCAATTTTCAACAGACTCGAACAACGTCGTCATGGTCAACTCCTCTCTGCGTCTCAAGTCCGCCAACGTACATAGCGAGCTACTGGACTAACTGGACATCAGGAAAGGTGCCCATATTGAGATAGGCGGTCAGCTTCTAGTGCGAAAAGGAACATTGTTATACCGCCCCGTAGTGTTAGTTTTTGATGACGAAATGCAGCCATATGTACTTCTGGCTTCATAATCTCCAGAAATGTATATAGGGCTACCTTTTCAGAATGAGCCTGTTGAATCATTCCCCAGAAACACTTTTTTCATTGGCAAATTTGATTAAGCACATTGTGATTGAGTGTGGATGTTTCCCAGCAATGGTGGTTGCATCTGCTGGTAAAATATGCCAGAGTAACCGGCTACAAATTTTACTGTGGAGACCTGTGAAAGAAAAAAAATATGCCAAAGTAAAGTGAGCAAGTGATTAAGCAATTATGTGTGCTGCCATTCTCATACTCAGGTCTGTAATTATTGCACAAATATGAATTTTGTTATGAAGCCACAATTGGGAGCTGAATATTACAGTTAAAAACTGTTACCAATTCCTCTGCCCACTGGCTGAGGCACATTTGCATGTGTAATATCAGCTTGTTGAAATGTTTGTTTTACACACAAGGGTGGCTTCTTGCCAGAGTGGCTCGGTACATAAGTAAACTAACACTGCATTTCAAAGAGATATGGAATATTCATGGCGTATAAACAAAAACAACATCTCAGCAGCATGTTCAAGAGAGAAGCAGAGGAAGGTGGTGATGGAGAGAGAGTCATTCATTCAAATATGAATGTTACCTCAAATGCAATCTGTAGGAGTTTGTAAATTCATTTAAATCAGTCCTTCCAGCTTAAGTATGCTCTCATCCTATAATAAATGCTTTTGTGAACAGTGTGCTGAGGATTAAATGTGTCCTAAATTAAACACTCACTCTCCAGGCATTCTCTCTCAAGAGGTAAACAGTCAAATATTTCTTCCCCCTTCCAGTCAGACTACATTATTGTTTCAGACTCAACTATACAGATCGATGTGGTCAATTCAAGACACACACACAAGATATAGACACACTCCATAGGGGACATGTATATTATACTGTTAAAAAAAAAAAAAAAAAAAAAAAAAAACGCTTATTATATGGTCTTACCCCCTAAACTCAACCCTTACAAGAAACGTGGCAAATTGTGAATTTCAAAAGATGCTGTTAAGTATAATTTTTCAGCTTTTATGATTACGGAAACATGAGATGTGTCACTAAGTTAAACCTAGTACAACTAAGTTATACCCATGCCATTATAAAACTTTTTGTCCCTGTAAACCACATAAGTCTGTACACACAAAGTAAATACACACAGATAGACATACACACATACACGCACACACAAAACCTTAAATAAGGTGGTCAATGTAGTTTACATAGTCACAGACACAGAAGTAAACTCATTAAGTCCCAAAGTCCCAGTCCAAAGCTCAGGATATCCCAAAATAAGAAAAACAAAGAAAAAAAGACTTAGAGAACTCTCAGATCTTAGTTTGTCCTCTCCGTGTAAACGGTACAGAAGAGGAACCCTGCTGAGAATCTCACATCTAAGTTCTGCAACGACTTCTTTGACTCCTCATGAGACCATATTTTGTGGACATGAAAAACAGCCTTGATGCAAGATAAAAGAAAAGAACATTTACCATTTATTATGAGCACTTTAACGCAGTGTCCAGATGACTTGTGCTAAGTGTACACTGCAGCCAAATATGGCCTAAATCAGATTTGTTTTACCCACGTGTGATGCGACTCAGATCTGTTTGTGTCATGACAGGGTGAACAATCCAAACTGCATGGAATCTGATCTTTTTTATTTTGATTTGTGACACTTTATTTTTATATGGGGTATTAAACCAGATAAAAACCTGATGTTTTGCAATCCGACTGCAGTGTGTATGGTCATGTTGGAATTCATGTGACTTTTACATCATTTTCGATTGACACGCATCATTATTCTGTACTGGTTAGTGCTGCAAACACTCTTTTCTCAAACACTAAATACATTACCCCCAAAATTTAGGGTTGTTCATTTTGGATATTTTTGATTGACAGATGGTTAACCAAACATTAACCTTTAATCTGTGGACAAAAAAAAAAATGTTCATTAAAAATGCCACCATAATATAATTGCATTTTTAAAATTTGTATATATTTAAAAAAATACATAGGCTTACATATTTCATATAAATAGTGAACTGATTAAAAAAACCAAATACAACAACTTTAATGCTCTTTTTAAACTTTTTTATTGATGTGAAGGACAACATCCTTCAATATCCCGGTAGGCAACATTTTAGTTTCAATTTGATGAGTTTTAACTGGATTAAGCCTATGCTGTTTACAACAAATTAACATGAATTAACAGTAAACTAGGTTAACAGACTCTGCAAGAAATATATATTAAGCTCATTAACCCTTGATGAGTTCACTACACACCGGGCGCACCGCACTTCTCATTACTAACATTGTGTGCATACTTAGACATTTTGTGCTGTGCGTAGTTGTACTTTTGCGCATGCGGGCCAGTTTACACTGTTCCTGTTCACACTGGAAATCAGACATAGGCCACATCTATTACAACAGTGTGAACGGCTGTGCAAAAAAATTTGATCTGAGAAAAAAACAAAAAAATTACTTGAGCACTAAACCTCACAGTGTTAACATAGCCTCACACATTTATGAGATGTCCCATGATCATTTAAATTGAAATGTTATGAGAGCGAGCAATAAAAAGCTTTTCTGAAATCTGTTAGTTTGGAAATGTATTTTTAGGTACTGAGATAAATAGCTAATGAAGTTAATATTGTACTGTAAAGATATTATTGTTATCTATTTACTAAGTAAATTTTGGCCTGTAATCTTAAGCACTGAGGACCTGCACACTATTGACTGAAGACTTTTTTCTGCTGTCATGATGCTTTTCTGCAACATGTGCTGTTTTCAGAGATGGCAAAAGTACACGCATCCTTTACTCAAGCAGATATTTGTTTAAAAACTCTGGTAAAAGTTGAAGTACTGACTAAACTTTTGTTGAACTGTGTCTCATCACCTGGACACAAAACCTAACTTTACGGCTGTTAAGAACATCAACTGCCATACTCATTCATATACTCTAAAACATAATTCTGTAGGCCTATAGTATTATAAATAATACATGTCTTAAATTTAATTTGGCCCAAAACATATTTATTTTTTTTTCTTTTGATAAAATAAAATAATTACACTTTGTTGTTAACAATCAATATTGATGAGCCATGAAAGCTTTTTATAAATCTAAAAAGTATAACATCAGCTTACCATACTTGTTATATATTTCAGCTTACATTTTATTACAAAATAAAATGGCTGTGATCAAAATATTGACATATCTTAACGTTCAGTTTATTTTCACTTTTATTACTCTTATAATCAACCTGTTCACATTAAATTGATAAATATTCTCACTAATTGAAGCTTTCTAAATAAACAAATTAATTAATTAATTAAAACAGTTGAGGAAACTGTGGGGGGAATTTTCTCATTTACAGGAAAACTTGCTAATGAAAGCGCCAACTTATCCAGCATATGTTTTATGAAGTGGATGCCCTTCCAACCACAACCCATTACTGGGAAACACCCATTCACCCTCATTCATACACATACACTACAGAAAATTTAGCTTACCCAATTCACCTGTACCACATGTATTTGGACTTGTGGAGAAACCGGAACACCTGGAGAAAACCCACACCAACACATGGAGAACATGCAGACTCCACACAGAATGCCAACTGGCCCAGTCGAGGCTTAAACCTGACCTTCTTGTTGTGATTTTTTTTTTTTTTTTTGTAAAAGGAGTTTGAAAGCAGCCAATCCTCCATGCTGGGATCTGACAATTCAGAAGGACTAACAAACATCTTCAAGACATTCAACAAAACTTCTTACAAAGCTTCAGTATTGGAAAATTATAGATTTGGGTCAAATCCTGTAACAGTGAAGTTGCTTTCAAAAAATATATAAGAATACATTTTCTTTATCAGTAAACTTGTATAAACTAAATGAACAAATCAACATTTGGTTTGTATTGTCAATCATCCTTTATTATTATTATTATTATTATTATTATTATTATTATTATTAGTTGTGTCTATCTTCCACAAAATAATGATGCACCACATTACCAAACAGAACACACAAACTTTGTTTAAAAGGGTCTACATTTAATAACTGACACATTGATTGATGTAGGCTATTATATCATCATATTACAAACAATATTAATATACAATTTGCTACTTGCATTGTAGTTCATTTATTAAAATTTTACTCACTACAACCCTTTTGCTATTGTCTATATTCTGCTGTATAATAAATATCTACCTATATAATTATCTTGTGTTGTGATTTTACTACTACAATCATAATTTACTTTTAATTTACTTTATTGTTTGGACTGCATTGTAAGATTAGCCGAAATTTATATTTGACACTGACATAAGATACAATACAGCATACATACACTATTTTTAAAACACATACACTTCACTCAGGTCATAAATAATAATAATTATAATTATAATTATAATTATAATTATAATTATAATATTAATAATAATAATAATAATAATAATAATAATAATAATAATAATAATAATAATAACAATAATAAAAGATGATTGATAATACTTGATAATGATTGAAATTTTTTTTGTCAATCCATAAAAATCAGTTAATAAAAATAAGCGTTATTGTATTTTATATCCGAGAAAACTGCAGTATTAGATGGTGTCTACCCTGTAGCTGTCAAGGAATGCGTCAATAGAGCCGCCGTTTTAGTGCAGGGTAACGCTTCTTTGAAATGAATGTGGGACCAAGCTGCAGTGGAGAACTGTGTTCATCCAGAGCCAGACTCGTTCACCTTATGATAAATATACAAAAAAAAAAAAAATTGACTGTTTTTCTTTTCATAAAATGGCTTAACTTAAAATGCTGTCAAATTTTTTGGGGATTTTTTAAAGGTACTTTATGAAATGTTGCCATATAGCAACAACATCCAACAATGGATCTAACTTAGAAATTTAAAGTATATATTTTTTTTCTTTATGATTAATAATTTTGTTATTTGAAATTATTTAATTAGTATTGCAGTAGTATTATTATTAAGCGTTAACACAGAACTTATAAATGACACCTTATGCCAGGGGCGAACTGGGACAAAAATTCAGCCCTAGCAGCCCACATTACCACACTGACATAGCCCCAATCACGGACACGCACGTTGGTGTGCAGATGGTGATATATTGAATGATATAAGCAGTACCATATATAATAGATATTTAAACATTTAATGTATGTGACTGGAACAAAAACAACCCGTTTATAACAAATTTATACATACAGTAAAAGATAATTAAATAGTTTGTGAATTGTCTAGAGTCCGTGTGCTGTCTGTTTATGACGTTTGTCTGCTATTGATTGGAGTAACCTATGATATGTATATCACAAACACACCTTTACACACAAATGGACATGCAACACTTTAGCATACTTTTATTAACAAATAACTATATATGTCATTCTCTGCAGTGTTGTCCAGCACTGTAACCTGTGCATGTATTTAATGTTTTACTTTAGAGACTAGCTATGTATTCAGAGTTCACTGCAAATGCCTACAGTATTATGGCGAAAGCTGTTTTTTTTTTTTTTTTTTTTTTGCATTTTAGACTATATTGCTAGTACAGTACATAGCATACAGCAGTTTATATACCCTAAATCTCACATTATAATGACACTTTAAAATGTACAGGAGTTCTACACTAAGCTTACTGTTAAGCACAATTTGGGTACCTATCAAAAACTGTCAGAAGTAGTGTGAAAGGCGTCAAAATGACAGTATTTGTCAGTGTAATGACTTTTTTTTTATTACCTCCTCTACGGCGCTACTGTCCTCCAATGCAGTGGCCAAATTTAAACTTTGAGAATATTTCAGTTAACTTTATGCATTTGGCAGCGTCTGATTTTAGAGCCCTTTTTTTGTTTTTTTTTCTGAGCTTTTTGCCTCTGATTGGGTCGGCCCCTCTCGAAGCTAGTCGGCCATCACCAATTGGGCCAAATGCTTAACATTTACTATTATTATTATTATTATTATTACTAATATTAATACCATTATCATCGTCATCATGATATTCACATCTTGGATGAGATAAACGCTGCCTGCATGTAAAAACAATACATATAAAAATAATAATATTTTTTTTAAAAAATGGTCCGGTCCTTCTGGCATTTGCCAGAAATGCCAAATGGCCAGTCCGCCCCTGCCTTATAGATACTTTTAAACAACTGATATGTACTATAAATACTTTAAACAACAGCTTTCATTCATTCCATTATTTGTTGATGATTATTATTAAAAACAAACCTAAGATTGCATTATTATGTGTACAACATACAGTAAAATATTAATTTATTAATTTTCTTTTTGGCTTAGTCCCTTTATTAATCCGGGGTCGCCACAGCGGAATGAACCGCCAACTTTTCCAGCACGTTTTACACAGCGGACGCCCTTCCAGCCGCAACCCATATCTGGGCAACATCCATACACACTCGTTCACACTCATACACTATGGACAATTTAGCTTAACCAATTCGCATGTACCACATGTGTTTGCACTGTGGGGAAACAGGAGCACCTGGATGAAACCCATACCAACCGTGGTAGAACATTCAAACTCTCAAACCAGAGACCTTCTTGCTGTGAGGCGACAGCACTACCTACTGCACCACTGCGTCGCCAATATAAATATTTTCTCCAGTAAATATTATAACAAATAAATAACCAGTCTAGTATATCCAGATGCATCAGAAAAAAATTACCTACTAGCTCGCAATGTTTATGTATATTAAAGTATATACTATGCTACACCTGTCTTATCTGCCTCTGAGCTAACTTACCTGAACTGTCTCTAACAAATGTCCAGTCTGCATCATTCTCATGGTCACTAAAACCCATCTCATCCTCATTTTCATCTGCAGGAAGAGCCAGCTCTGCCATTTTCTTGTGTCACTTACCATACAACATGGCGGTGCTCAATAATAAACTGTTCCCTGTATTCATATCTATTCAAAAGTAGTATTGCCATTAAAACTAGATTTTATCCATAATGTAAATGCCATTAACATATGACTAATCAACATTATATTACTAGCTTTCATGTTCTTTTTGTTACAACTTAAAAGTTCACAGCTGACCTTGCTAGCTAGCTAACCTTTTGCAATATTGCATGTTCCACTATTACACAGTGTTGCCATTTGGCAACACAAACATTTGATCAATTTACAAAAAACTAATTTGATAAAAAATAAGTTGTGAATATGTCATCATAACTTACTGGAGGTATTTTTTTGTGGATCTGATAAATTTGATCCTTTGTTTTTATTGATGCATTTGCATTCAGCAACTACTCACAATAAACACCAGTCTGTCAGAAAAATCGCACTACAGAAAAACACTGCATGTCATACGACTTGACCAAAGCACATCATTGGCTACGCTAAGGTCTACTCTTTCCAAAAAAAAAAAAAAAAAGTTGGTCTTAAAGAAACAGTGGCAAGCAAATTAACTGAAGTATCATGTTGCCACATGGTTACACCATGCAGTAGAGGGTTATCCAAATGTATTTTGAGGCAAAAGAAAAAATGTGTATTGCTTAGGCATCTTCTACATTGACACATTCATATGTTATGTTATGCATAACATTTCAAATATTATTAAAAAAACTTACTGAATGAAAAAAGCACAAGAAAGAATGTAATGTAATGTGTATTTATATAGCGCATTTATTGTGTATGGCCGTACACCCAAAGCGCTTCACAATCATGAGGGGGGTCTCTCCACACCACCACCAGTGTGCAGCATCCACTTGGATGATGCGACGGCAGCCACAGGACAGCGGTACCAGTGCGCTTACCACACACTAGCTATTGGTGGAGTGGAGAGACAGTGATAGAGCCAATTCAGTGGAAAGGGATGATTGGGAGGCCATGATCGTATGGGCCGATAGAGGGACTTTGGCCAGGACACCGGGGTTACACCCCTGCTCTTTCACGAGAAGTGCCATGGGATTTTTAATGACCACAGAGAGTCAGGACCTCGGTTTAACGTCTCATCCGAAAGACGGCGCCCACTGACAGTGTAGTGTCCCCTTCACTTTTACTGGGGCATTAGGACTCACATAGACCTCAGGTTGAGCGCCCCCTGCTGGCCTCACTAACACCACTTCCAACAGCAACCTGATGTTTCCTAGTGGTCTCCCATCCAGGTACTAACCAGACTCAGCCCTGCTTAGCTTCAGTAAGTACCCGGTCTTGGGCTGCAGTGTGATATTGCTCTTTGATAGCCTCTTTGAAACAGATACTTATTTTATCAACATGCTTTAATTTTAGGCAGTCATTAAAGAATTTTAGAAATGGGAAACTAGGAAAAAAAAACATAAAAAAAACAAATAAAAAGTATTTAATTAAAAGTAGTACTCAGCACCAGTGTGCAACCCTGCTGCTTAAAAAAAAAGAAGGTCTATTTAGCAAAAAAAAAAAAAAAAAAAAAAAAGAATATTTTAGGTTTATTATTATTATTAATATAAATATATTATTATTTATTAGGCCTAAATTTTGTGCAGAAATGTATTTTTCTGAACAATACACACACACAGACACACACTATATGCGCGCAGCACATATTACACGCATAAAAATGATCTGCTGCAATACTTTTTAAATATAGATCATATTACATTTTCCCATTTTTGTTGCTGCTATCTGAGTATATTTCACAGTGGTTATGTGACTCACCTTTCACACCACATACCCAGGTTCTATCCCAGACCCTGCCATGAGTGTACCATGTGTATGTATATTGTCACGACCCGGCTCAAAGGCAATGACAAATTAAAGGGAGGACACCGGATGGTTTGGTACCAAAAAGTATTCATTTAAACATTAAAGAAAAAATCAAGTGCTCACTTTAGGTCAGCAAAATCAAGTATTAACCAAAGCTAAAAAGAAACAAAACAAAACAAACAGCAGCAAAAGCACGGTTCTTCACAAGGCAACACTGCTGGCTTTTTATAGAGGGGAACTCGGGTGTCCCTAATTGAGCAGATGAGTTTCTGTCCTTCCCGCTTTCGGCCGATCAGTGGGTTGGTCAAAGAGACTCGTCACAATATGTATAAAGTGTATCATGTGTGCATATGTATAAATTGTATCATGTGTGTATATGTATATAGTATATCATGTGTGCATATGCATGGAATATATTAAGTGTGCAAATGTATAGAGTGCATATGTATATAGTGTATCACGTGTGCATATACATGAAGTATATTGTGGGTATGTATAGAATGAATCATGTGTGCAAATGTATGGAGTTAATCTTGTGTGCATTGCATGAAATGTATTAAGTGTGCAAATGTATAGAGTGCATATGTATATTGTGTTTCATGTGTGCATATACATGAAGTATATCATGTGTGTGGGTATGTATAGAATGTATAATGCGTGCATATGTATAGAGTGTATCATGTGTGCAAATGTATGGAGTGTATCATGTGTGCATATGTATGGAGTGTACCATGTGTGCACATGTATGATGTATTATGTGTCTATGTATATGTAGAGAATGTATCATGTCTGCATATGCATAGATTGTATCATTTTATCATGTGTGCATATGTATGGAGTGTACCATGTGTCTGTGTTTTAGTATAAAATGTATCATGTGTGCATATGTATTGATTGTATCATTTTATCATGTGTGCTTATGTATAGAGTGTATCATGGTGCTGCGTATATGTATAGAATGTATCAAGTGTGTATATGTGTAGATATGTATTGTGTGCATATGTATAGAGTTTATAAAGTGTGCATATGTAAAGAGTGTATCATGTGCATGTTTATCAGCTTCCAGTAGCTTTAGTAATGTGTTTCACCTTTCATGCCAGAGACCTGGGTTCTATCCCAGCTCCTGCTATGAGAATATTATGTCTGTGTATATGTATAGAATGAGTAAGCTGTGCATAAGTATAGAGTGTATGATGTGTGTGTGTGTGTATATGTATAGAATGAGTATGCTGTGTATGTGTATACTGTGTGCATTTGTATGGAGTGTATCATTTGTGTAGGTATAAAATGTTTCATGTGTGCATATGTATAAATTGTATCATTTTATCATGTGTGCGTATGTATGGAGTGTATCATGTGTCTGTGTGTGTATAGAATGTATCATGTGTGCATATGTATGTTGTGTCATGTGTCTGTGTTTTTGTATAAAATGTATGACGTGTGCATATGTATATATTGTATCATTTTGTCATGTGCGCATATGAATGGAGTGTATCACGTGTTTGTGCATATGTATATATTGTATCATGTGTGCATATATATAGAGTAAAAGTTGTCAGAAAAAAGTTGTCAGAAAAATAATAAGTAAAATACTGATACCAGAAAAATCTACTTAATCTACTTACAGTAAAGTAACAAAGTATTTATACTTAACAACTCTGGCTGTGTTTTATTCTGAGGTCAAACGGATCATCCTCACAGAGCACTGCCATGGGCACAAGCAATCATCTGTTTCATCCAAAAGCAATTCTAATTTGCAATGAGAAAATCAAAATGAAGCAAGATAACCTTTAGTGTGGAAGAGATCTCAGCATGCGTGCTAATCACATACGTTCTTTTTTTTGCTTGTGGCATGATGCCCACCTTGTGTTTTTCTGCCGGCAATGAAATGAATTCCTAGCAATCACTCATGTGCATTAATAATCCAACGGAACAATCAGAACTGCACAATAGACTCATGCTAACACCTACCAGCATTATGCTCAGAAATGGGTTGATTGAGAAGGCAGATATCAGATGGCTTGGTTCACAAAAGCCCATACAAATCTCATCTTGCATGGCCGATAAACCCAAGACAGCTGTATAGTGTCTATTAGAGGCATCACCAAAAAGATTCACAACTCTGTTTATCCACATGATTTGCTGCTTTTGCAATAGAGCTTTTATAATATCTGCTTCTCGGTTTGTCCTGGCAGAGATAATTTTGTGGAATGTACAAGATGAAAAGGGAGGTAAATCAGACAACATCTGATATTTATTCTCTTAGCAAATGAAGGGATATTTGGAACTACCACAAAAATAAAGACATATTAATGACTAACTAACTAACTACCTTACTATTTTTTTTTTTAAATGAGGCTAATGAGATTGGTGAGTGCAATCTGCATGTGCTGCCACTCCTGCAATTTGGGTGTATACAATATCATACAATATAAGGTGCCCCTTTAAGATATCTCTGGCTTATCGCTGAGGAACCAAGTACTGCTTAAAATGCAACTGGTGATTCAGCTTTTGTGGCAACGTACAGAATCCATCCTATCTTTCAAGGAACGAAGGTTACATCTGAGTCCTTGTGACATACACATACAGTATATAGGCTTGCCCTAACAAAGGGGTGCCCTACAAATTAATAAATTATTTGACTGGGGAAGACATATGTTGACAAAATGAAGGGGAAACTCTCCATGGCTGACCGACATATATGGGGTTGCAAGGTGGGAACCACACAAAACAGGCACCAAACTCCAAAATTCCCGTTAACCAAGTAAGTACATTTGACAAATATTTGCTCTGCTGAATCAGGTGTTGTGGACCTTAGAAAAGTTTAGAGGATTCGTTAATATGGGTTTAGCGGCAAAGTGATAAACGCACACTGAACTCTGGGCTAGAGAGATTGGCGCAGCAAATGTTTTTGACACTTATCTCAATTCCTCCTGATTGGCCAGTGTTACCCAGGAAGAACCTGTCTCTACTCACAAATTGTGAATCTCACAAATGTGTTGAGTGTTACCCAGCCTGCAGCTCTACAAATGTCTGTAAGTGAGTTGCCACTAGTGGGCAAGAATACACAACACAACAAAGGACAAGTAGACAAAGGGAATGACATTCAAAATCCAGTGAGCCAACCTCTGGGACAGTTTTTTTTCCCTCTCTAAAACAAATTAAGAATTGCGCAGAACATGATGTTCTGCATGCAGTAATGTGCACTGCATGGATAAGGTACAATACCAAGGGTCTGCCTCCTCCCAATGCAGTGCCTGCAGGTTCAAAACCTAGTCTAAAGTAGTTGGTAGGAAGCTTTGGCTCATAGCTGAGTCTCAGAAGTATGTGAGAGTTGCCCAGCATCAATTCTAGGCACTATTTGTTTACAAATATGGAACCAGGTTCTCCAATTCTCATAATTGATATAAGCATGACCAACATTACTGTCTAAAGTGACAGAATCTTATGGTTACTGAGACAAGCAGCTGAAAATAATCTCTCCGTAGTCCTGGTGGGCATACTAAGGGGGCATGAGAGGCACTAGCACCTCAGAGCATTTGAATGACCAAGTCATGCCTCCTGAGAATAATGGTGATCGGAGATGGCAGCAATGTAAACATTCCCTGTGAATTTTGACAACCTAGACTTCAAATTATCATGAAAAAAGAACAACACTACAGTGATCGGGCAAGTTCAAGATTTTCTTGCAATGTCAACAGACATACTCCACTTCAGGGCTTATGTGTGCCTCATAGAGGGGGCTCTAACCCAACGGATAGTGTTAAGCATCAGATAATTTTGTTTGGGAGCCCAGGTCTCTGCGTTGCCCAGTAATGCAACCAACAAGACCTGCTCCACGTCCTCCCTGACTTTGCACTGGGTCTGTGCGAGAAGACTCACTGGGAGAAACATAATTGTGCAGCTTCAGGGCCAGCTGTGAGTCAATGCATTCATGCCATAAAGGCAATTAAACAACAATTATGTGGATTTGGGAGAAGCATACAGGTTGACCCATGCCTCTCTAAAATGCATCCTTATCAGCTGGGCCTTGTCAGGATGAAGTTGCAGGTCAAAACTTTAATTCAATCCAGAAGATGGATACATTCAAGAATGTGCTTCTGTGCGAGCAAAAGATTGCAATAATAATAATAAAAAAAAGAATATAACGACTATAACCCACTACTCTTAAAGGGTGCTGTGAAGAACAGGATGCTAGCCTGCACTTCATCTCTGCATAAAGGACAGATTTGATTGCATTACCTGCAGTGAGCTTTATGCAACTGGTAAGCCAATATTGAGGCTGCATTAGTGGAGCAGGTGTAGTGATAGCAGGGAGCAACTATTCGGCCATAGTTGATAAGTTCCATTCACTAGACTGCTCACTCACTCCTGAAAAGGAGGGAGCCTACCTTTTTTGCCCCATATAGACCATACCGCTGTTCCAGCTAATGGGCGGGGAGACATGTAGATCTCCAGCTCAAATGTGGTGGCAATGAAAACAAGACTCACAGGCACAACCATCCCAGAAGATAAAAGTGCCCTGACCTCTTAGCACACCCCATTGAAGCTTGAACAGGAGCACACTGGAGATTAGTGGGGGGTGAGCCTGCAGGATATGTCTTGGTGTAATCCTAAAATCTTCCAGACTATTAACCTTTTTATTTCCGGGGGAACAGCAAAAAAATGTGCACACTTGTCACAGCATAAGCTGCAATGATTCAGGCCAGTCAGACATGCAGCACCAAAATTGCGACCATCATTAAGATGCAGGAAACCACCAAATTTAGGAAATCACCATTGGCAAAACATCTTGAAAAAGACACATGTTTACTAGCTATGTACCACTGGGAATTCTCTCTACTTCTCACAGGAACACAGCTTGCAGAGAGTTATGTTTGCTCTGAAGCAAAATTGTGATGTGGCATCTCACAGGTGCTCCTTATATACCTCTAACTGCAGGAGTGGCTGCACATGCAAATTGCACTCACGAATTTCAAAGCCATTTTAATGGCCCATTTTTTTCTTTAATGTTGTCTCCAACAACTTGTTGTAGATGTCATATGCTTTCATGTCACATAGCTTTGAATATACCTCAAAACTGTTATCCCAAACTAGGGAACTGATAATTAATTCAAATATTAAACTAAGTAAAATTAAAATAAAAAAAAAATGATTTTCAACAAAACTATCAGAACATGAAAATGGATTGTCAAAATATTAAGGTTATATGCTGGTAACTGGTAAGAATCAAAAAAAAAAAAAAAAAACATTGCAAATTAACAAACTTGAGGATTTGAACAATTACACTAAATGGCAATCAATAAAAAGTGATTATTTATTTTATTAATTCAGATTATTTTTATTTTTATTAATTATTTTCTTTTTATCTTAGTCCCTTTATTAATCTGGGGTACCCACAGCAGAACGAACCGCCAACTTATCCAGCATATGTTTTATGCAGCTGATGCCCTTGCAGCTACAACCCATTACTAGGAAACATCCATACACACTCATTGACACACATACACTACAAACATTTTAGCTTCCCAATTCACCTGTACCGCATGTCTTTGAACTTGTGGGAGAAACCAGAGCACCCGGAGGAAACCCACGCCATCACGGGGAGAACATGCAAACTGCACACAAAAATGCCTGTTGACCCAGCCGAGGCTCGAACCAGCAGCCTTCTTGTTGTGAGGCGACAGCGCTACCCACTGCGCCACCGCATCACCCTATTACTATTATACTTGTTCATTTTTTTTTTCAAACCGTAACAAGCTAAAAAAAAGCAGACAAACTTTTTTTTTCACAGATTTATTTTATTTTATTTGTCCAAAACAAAAGAGCTGTCTATATGTTAGCAATGGCTGTCCTCCTTTGTACACTTCGCTTTAACTAATAATTTGTAATTGTTATGTTTGACAATATAGCACTTGCTTGACACAGAATGAAACAAAAAGAAACATGACTTTTTTTTTCTTTTTCTTTTTTTTAACAGCTGACAGCATAAATGCAAATCCAAAGGAGTATGTGGCACACCGGGTCTCTCTTGACTTTTACTCTATACAAGTTTTCAAACAATCACTATTCACAGCACATGTAATGTAAATGCTGGACTATCAGACCCACCAATATATGTATATATTTTAGGTATCATTTTCAAAGGATGTGCCTGTGGACCTCACATTTAGATTTTTTTTTCTTCTTAACACACAATCATTCTCAAAAGGTCTGTACAAAAAATGTGCAAACAAAATTATGTGCACACAAGTCATTTGAACAGTGCTAGAGAAGAGTCTCAGACACAGGGAAATGTTAGACAATAATTACTGATATTACCTCCATATATGTCAATAGTCATGATAAACAGAGAAACACGATGCCAACACTTATCGGTTAGTTAAAAAAGATGGTAGTGTAAGTGATGTGTACGCTGATTCTGGTGTATGATATACTGTATGTTAACACATTTTGAACTTTTTTTAGGTAACATTCAAGACTGTACAAATAGTATAACACCCTACCCCCTGGGTTCTTGTTGTATATATGCATGTGTATATCACATTTGGGTCATGAGCCCAGAAAATTTCCCCCCCAAAAAAGTAAATTGATGCAGTGATTTCACAACCCAATGGTGCTCACCTTTGAAATGCATAACTCGATTTTGATGATTACCTAACAGCTGTATGAACATCTGCATCTAATCTTTCCATACATGGAAGCTGTCATTTATCGGTGCCTTTGTAAAGGGGCCAAAAAAGAAAACAAGAAGAAAAAGGAGAGAATAATCCCACTCAAGTGTATATTCCATACAACTTTTTTTTCCTTTTTTTCTAACAAGCAAATACAAATGTGGGATATTTCAAAGGGACTTTGCATTCCACCAAAGTTAGGTTGAAGTCTATAATTGCAAGTAATAAAAAAGACGGCATCTATCCTGAGGTTTTTACAAACAAGAAAAACAAAAATACAGTAGTACAGGTAAACAGCCTAAATAAAAAGAGATGTCTGGAAGTTACACAAAATCATACATAAATCCAAAGACATTATTTTCGTTTAAATTTCTTTTGTCATTGTTACAGACTGCCTACATGCCAACTTTTCCTTCATGACTTTTTGTCAATTGTCTATATGTGTGATGCTAACCTTTTAAAGGGCACCTATTTTGAAGTAGGTATCGTTGCAGCCCGGAGACCTCCAAGTCTGTACACCGCAAGTGGGTGACCTCCAAATGTTAGGGACTTAAACCACAAGTAGGCTGGGTTACGGTGGTGTAGGTGGAGCAGATATTTATAAAACAGACCAGGTTACTGTGAGGTTGGGTTTAGGGTTGGGGTAGGTGTAGGTGTAGGCGTTAATACAACATTAATGGTTACTGTGAGGTTGGGTTTATGGTTGGAGTAGGCTCCCACTAGGAGCTCGAAGGCCTACCCACTTGGAGCTGATCTCCGTTTATACCCTTTTCCCTATTTTACCCCTTTTTCAAAATTTAAAATGTTTTTTGTGTCTCCAGAATGTGCCTGTAAAATTTCAGCTCAAAACAGCCATCAGATTATTTAATATAGCTTTTAGAATATTGGAATTTTCTGCTCTGAACACATTATAGCTGTTTTTGTTGCCTGTGCCTTTAATGTGAGTTCTCCCCACCTACCGTTTGAACGTGCCTGTCAGAGTGTGCCTCAATCTCTGTCTGTGTAAGACAAATGGCACAATGCCAGACATGAAGGAAGCAGATCTCATATAACGTTTGAGAAATACTACTGTAAAAACTTTCCCAATGATTATTTGATGTATTTGCTGTGGAGTTAATTAAAGCCTTTTTGCAATAATGAGTCACACAGACTGCCGTTACAAAGTTCATGAACTTGTTTAACTTTGCATTGTTTTTGCATGGCAAATGTGACAGGATAGACATTAATATTCCTGCAGTATGGATATCCGTTATGATAATGTACAAGATAAACCTCATTTAATGTTTACAAATTTAGATTGAAGAGTCTTATTTATTAACTGTACTGACATGTGGCGTAAAGTACAGATGGTAAAATGGCTGTAATTCATTACAAACATGCACTTTTAAAAAACTTTTTAAACTTATAAAACTCATTCTTGATCAAATTTGATGATGACTGATAATCACAGAGAGCTGAACAGATCTTTTAATCCCGGTTGCTTTGTGCAAGTCCTGCAAGAGATATGTTAATGCTCAGCTGTCAATAAATTCGATGGGTGGGAAAACTGCACTCTTATGTCACGTTGTGGTGGGCCTGGAAATAGAAGGGATTTGGAACCTATTTTAATGTCAGGGATTTAAATAAAGAGACTTATTGTGTTTATATTACTCTGATATGACTGTGGACATACTATACCTACACACAGTACTGTCCAAACAGCCTACAAAAGATGATTTTCATCATAGGTGCCCTTTAAGATGTATGTTCTTCCAAAATTTGAGTATTTTATATATATTTTTTTTCTTAGCAAAACTTTATTGGCATGTCATTACATTATGAAGCATGTAACAGTGTCTTTAGAAAAGTACAGGAAATCAGATCATAAAAATTTGCAATGATTAATAAAAATGATCTACGAAATGCTTTAATTTGAACTTATACATCCTGTTGTCTTATACTTCTATTTATTTTTGCATCATGCAGTTATTTTGCGTTTTACATATAATACAATACCAACATATTTTTGTCTACACAACAATATCAGTGTCGCTTGTGATATACTGTAACTTCAGTCAGCCCTGCTGTTCAAATAAAAGTAGAAACATATTTTACAAATTAATTTTAGTCTTTTCTGTCATCTCTTGTGATCATGGCCCAAGAAGCACTGCATGTCATTATTTTTTTTTTTTGTTCTAGATTAAAGTGACACTGTACAGTGGCTGTGGTTCCACTGCGTAAAGCACAGTAAAAAAACTCACCCTTTAGCTCTTCAAAAAAAAAAAAAAAAGAAAATACTAGAAAAATAATGAAATAATTTACTAAATGGCACACACCACAAAAATAACTTACAAATAGGGCATGATAGATGACTAAATTCTGCATCTTTAGAAAATAAGAATATAAACAAATGGTAATATTTTTTTTAAAAATGGGAAAATTTGTGTGAAATCAATTTTAATTTGACATGTTTAAGCACAGTTTATATTAAATATAGACCAAAGTGTAGCAAAGGGAAAATAAACAGGGGTCTTCACTCCTCCTCTGTGCATCCAAGTAACTCCGCACGCAAAGTGATTCTGCCATACCATGACCAGGGAAGGATCCGAACGAATCTGGCATAGATGGGAGGATCTATCACATTCTTTCTGTGGGTGTCATTATCAAAATTTCCTTGAAAGACCTGTTGAAAAAACAATAAAAATTACAATTAATTACACTATATACTGTTTACATGAAACATGATTACATATTTCAATTTCCCCACATAATATATACAGTGCATCACAAATGACCAGTTCAAGATAGGGTGAACTCAGACTAGGCTATCCGAATCTTGCCCGGGCACATTTCCCAGTTTTTTTGATAAGTGTGAGTGCCTCGAATCAGAAGAGGTGTGCCAGAGCGCAGTTCAGTTGGGCTTTGGCGATGTACACTTGTAGTGTGAGTGCAAATCACGCATGAGCACAAAACTGAAGACATAATGTCACTTTTCAACTGGATTTATAAATCATCCTTACTTTTCAATGAACATTTTATCATAGTCATAGTTTATCAAAGATGCAAACCCCGGCCACGATGACTTTCATGGACTTTTCGAGCGTCAAAAATAGTGGATCTATTCAGCAAAAGACTTGACTGCGTCATTGCATTCCAAACGACTTAAAATAATACAAAACAATATAACTAAAGCAATCTCCATTCTACTGAGTGACAGCACTTTTCTTTAAAACTGAACCGTCCAGGGGCGTAGATTTAGTGTGAATGGAGGGGACGGTCCCCATCAATAATTTAATTCACTTTAAAAAAAATAAAATTGTGCTGTCAATATTAACCTAGACATGCAGAAAAGATTAAATCACGTTCTCTCCAGGAGTCGTACCACCCCCAAACATATATGAACAATGTGATTGGCTGTGCTTTTCCCTGCTGTCATGTGAGAGGCCGTAGCGTTCAGATACAAGGCAGCACCAAAACAACTGTGCAGGGGAGTTTTCCGTGCAAGAACAAGACATGTGATGTGACACCAAAGACTGTACTGTAAAAGTGACAAGTGACACAGACAAGTGAGGATGGTGGCAGCAAAAAAGTGGACAAAGAATTGGCCACACTTTATTTTAATGGTCCATTTATTTAATTTAATTTATGTTGCATTTACATGCCAATTAATTTTCATTAGATTTTAAGTAGACTGTTAGGTTGGGGTTAGTGTTATGGTTAGCAATGTTTCTTATAATCAGTTAAATGTCTGTTGAAGGACTGTTAAATGTCAGTATCAGAATCAGTGTCAGAATCAACACATTAAGCAGATAATCTAATAAAATTCAACTGGACTATCAAAATAAAGTGTTACCAAAGAATCTTTTATCAATGAAAAGTGTAAGCCACAAAAACTCAAGTTTGTAACTGAACGAGTTCATCATGATAATGCCCTTAATACTTGTGTTTTTCCCCCTCTTTAATGCAGTCTATCATTATAGCAGGCTGATATATTCTGTGAATTATATGCCCTGAAAACGAACTGCAGAATAAACAGCTTAATTTAAAAGTGTAATTATGATCTCTGTCAGTTCTCCTAATCTCTTAGAGTAGCATGTCCAATTTAGTTTGAAACTATTTGTCAGAAAAACTACAGCCTGTGCTTCATCTTTTATTAATACCTATATATGAGACATGTTTCATTTCCACTATGGCTAAAATAAACAGAAGTCTTTATTAAGCTCTCTTTATCAGTTAATAAACATTCCTTTAACATTACAGTATTTATACATATAATAATACATAATATATATTTTAATAGCATGATTCATTTATTGATTTTCTTTTCAGAGTAGTCCCTTTATTTCTCAGGGTTCACCACAGTGGAATGAACTGCCAAATTCAGTATGTGTTTTACGCAGCAGATGCCCTTCCAGCTGCAACCAACCACTGGGAAACACCCACACACTCTTGCACACTCATACACTACAGTCGATTGACTTTATTCAATACATCTATAGCACATGTCTTTGGACTGTGGGGGAAAACAGAGCACCTGGAGGAAACCCACGCCGACATGGAGAGAAGATTCAAACTCCATACTGAAATGCCAACTTACCCAGCAAGGGCTCAAACTAGTGACCTTCTTGCTGTGAGGCGATTGTGCTACCCAATGCGCCACCATGCTGCCTTAATAGCATTAATATTATACAATTATGCTGAATTTCCCCTTGAGTCCCTTTGAAGCCACACCTACTCTTTCACGTGAATGCACAAACTGAGTGGTAGGGTTAACTGGAAGGGCTGAGGGGTAGATTTGGAATTGATTGATTGATAGATTTTTTTTTTTTCCAAGATGTTAAATTATGAGTTAAGTTTTGTATTAATGCAGCTTAAAGAATCAACAAATTAATGATTGGTAATTCACTCAAATTCTAGTTTAGAATGAGTGTTATAATCTTAAAACAAATGCAAATTAAGACATAAACTACATAAAATGTACATAACAAATATATATTAAGACCTCATCCTAATTCTATTTTTGTACCCCTACCCCTTCCCCTTGACCCTTGAATCAGAGTGTGAAAGAGAAGGGCTTTAAAATGTACAACTAAGAAATGGGACAGCACTACAACACCTGCACACGTCATCATATGTCAGTGTGATCTCTTGCTTCATTTGAGATCAGACGATCGCGACTGCTGTAGTTATTCCAGTTGTGCTATTTTTTTTTTTTTTTGTATTTATCTTCAGGAAATCGCTGAAGGCATATATCATGTTATCATAATGATCTAATGTGGCAATAAGATTGTAACTGTACTGCGCATTCACAGCGTGGCCATATTCATCTATGTATATACACAAAACAACATTAACATTATAGCAGACACTAAAAAAAGCTCATTCCCTGCTACTATACTTTTCTAACAGGGTATTTGAGTGTCGTCGAGTGACAGAATGTTGTTGGAGTGCTATACAAGCAGTTTTTATTTAATCTTTTTTTTTTTTTTTTTTTGCCGGTATGACGGTATAACAAAAAAGCGGTTGCGAATGTATTAAAACATAAGCTTGTTTGTTGCAAAACCTTCAATTTATGGATCTCCTGACTTCCGAGTGCAGCTATACTGCCATTGTGGCTGGTGTATTCCGGAAAATTTTCTTACCCCTTGATTTCGAGTGTGGTCCTGAAAAATCTCCATTCGAAGGGGTATTCCCTTAGCCCTACATCTTCAAGCTAAGACAATTAGGATACCGCTTTATGTGAACATGCAAAACGAGGGGTAAGAGAAAGGACTAAGGCAGGGGTGTCAAACTCAATTCCTGGAGGGCCGAAGCCCTGCACAGTTTAGTTCCAACCCTGCTCCAACAAACTTACCTGTAGGTTTCAAACAAGACTGAAGGACTCAATTAGTTTGATCAGGTGTGTTTAATTAGGATTGGAACTAAACTGTGCAGAGCTGCGGCCCTTTTGGAACTGAGTTTGCCACCTGTGGACTAAGGGGTAGAATTGGGATTGGGCCTAAATCTAGGGATGTAACAGTATCAAAATTTCAGCTGGATTTTTGCAGCTGGACCATGTGCTGAATGAGTACACTAAACTCAGTTACTCACACACTCACTTATTCAAACAGAGAGATGTTTTTGAAGAAAAATTAGCATTATGAACATTATCTGGTAAAAGCTGGGATCTCTGGGCATTTACAATGTCCCCTGCAACAGAAAACATACAATTCGGTAACAAGTCTTAAAATGCAATCTTTAGTTCTCCCTGGCAACCCAGTGGAAACCTCACATAGTTTGAAAACATTCAGTTCTGGCTTACAGATCATCAGTTCACATCTATATTCACGAATACAGCCTTTTTTAATTGCTCTTGATGAAATCAGCCTGACTTTGTATTTCCTACTGCAGATGTAAACGTTGACCTATCAATCAAACAGCCCTTATTTACAATACAGCGTCATAGAAAGGATGTGCAGTCCATGATTTATGAGCAACCTCTGAGTGTGCAGCTGATCAGTCACTGAAGGCAAACAAAGCTCAAGTATGTTCAGATTAAAGAGTTCAGAGAAGGGTAAAATTCAGAAAGCAGCAAAGAGCTTGGCTAAGAAGCGAGTCTTCATGTGGGCTTCAAAGATAAATCCTGCTAAACTCTTTGCACTGACAGCACATATTCATCAGTGCAGAGTAAACAATAAGAGCACAGAGATCCTATGTGTCTAAAAGCTGGTGTCACAAGCATTACAGGAATGTGTGACATGCAGTACTGTATTCTTGCTCTCTCTCTCTTTTCCACACTGAATCAGCGTTTCCAGATTGTACCATGGAGTGAGTGTCTTGTTTTGCTGCTCAACTCTTTTCAATGTTCTCAGAGGCAGAGCGAGGGGAAATGTCATAAAAAATTGATTAGGTAAAAGGGCAGCTCAAAACATGAACTCATTCGCTGAACTTCTCATCTGATTCCTGGTATGTTTGTAAGGAATCTCGGTGCACAGGAAAGTCTTTCAATGCCAATCTTTTCCTGCCAGTTTCACAGCATACAACGATAAGGCCTGAATATTTTGGCCAGCTGTATGTGTAGACAGATAGTATGAAATGCATTTAAGTCAAGAAGGATTTATAAGACTGCAACTTTTAGTGCAAAATATGTCTTTCATTTGTATTTCATAACCCTTATGACACTTTAGTGATGTTGGCCAAATACAGCAGCCTGTAGAGTGTGAGCCTACTTGAAGTCAATGAAAAGCATATATTTGCAGGCAGTTTTGAACATTAATAATTCTCCCAAATGGATTTTTTTTGGCACAACTTGTTCGGTGAGAGAGTTACAGTGACAGTTTTACCTCATCATTTACACTCTCTCTCTCTCTCTCTCTCTCTCTCTCTCTCTCTCTCCCCCCCTTCTCTCTCAAGTAATTTTAAACTGTTGTGTGTTTGCTGATCACAAAACATGTTTTCAAATACGTGGGTTGCTGTGGCCCATCGACCCATTTGAACAAATTCTATAGCACTTTTCAAAATGTCTTCTTTTGTGTTTGGCAGAAGAAGGAAACTCAAAAGTTTTGAACAAGGGAAGCCAACAGAACTAGTCAACAGACTCATTGGAAATACGTGTCTAAGCCTATAATTTAGCAACACCACACAAAAGAACAACACACATTTCATTGCAGTGTCTAAATAAATTGAACACTATTAGGCATTATAACACCAACCAGGAGTGCCATTTTTTCATTCATTCATTTTCCTTTGGCTTACTCCCTTTATTCATCAGGGGTTGCCACAGCGGAATGAACCTCCAACATATCAAGCATATGTTTTACATACTCATTCACATACACTTTGGCCAATTTAGTTCAATCAATTCACCTATACCTCAAGTCTTTGGACTGTGGGGGAAACCGGAACACCAGAAGGAAACGTGGTTAAAAAATGTAATCAATTAACATATTTGCGTTCAGCCAAAACACATTACCTAAGAACAATAGATTCAAAAGACCAAAGTCAGGTAATATGTTATTAGATATAGACAACAAGATGAATTAAATACCACATTTAACAAATGTAGTGAGATTAGATCCATCTGTAGATTCTTGATGAATTGTCCTGAGTAACACTTTATTTTGATGGTCCATTTGAGTATTAGTAGACTGTCTGCTTAATATCTGTTGATACTGCTCCTTCAACACACATTTAACTGAATATAAGAAACTTTGCAAGTACAGTCTACTTATTATCTAATAAGAATTAGTTGGCATGTAGATGCAATGTAACTTGAATTCAACATACGGATTATCAAAATAAAGTGTGACCCCATCCTGAATTGCACAGCTCTCACTTAGGGTTTTGTGCTCAAAGCACCCACTGACTGCCTGGAGCTCAGACATACGCATAGGCTACAGCACATGCCAGAGTGTGTCTGTGGTCACGTGATGTACGTTTTCAGCGGTGCAGTGTGGACGAAGAGCTGTTAAGAAACGCTAGGTGAAACGCCAGTGTTGACAGATTGTTTTCGTTCTAAAACCCCATTTTAAAACTAAAACGTATTGTTGTAAACGGGGTCTAAGAATCAAGCTGGTGAGTCCAAATGGGGTAGGCAAGTGAAATTGGCCACGCATGGACTCAACAATTGGTCCCCATTGAATGAATAACTGAAAGTAATATATAGTGTATTTGAAATAATCAAATATCTAAATTTATTAACTTTTGATGAATGTGATCCTTTACTAATTAGAAACATAGTCTTAACTTAATGATTACTTGAAAATTGGAGTCAGATTAAATTCAGAGCTGGAAAAAAAAAATTCTATAAACAAGACAATTATTTTCAGAAGTGCTAGGCATTCAACCTTCGACCATGCTGTTAGTTTTGTCATTGGGCTAACAGATGGACTTTACAGTATAGAGGTCACCATGAGGTGAAGTATGGACATTTTCTACTTTTATTAGTGGTGTGTAGTCTACATTTTTCATTTGATTGAAAAAATACAACGTCCAAAATCGTTTTCAACCATGCCATTCAAAATTTTGAAATCAATCATTTGCTATAAAATCACTGAGATGTATTTTTAAAACTGTGTATTTTACACCTACTGATTTCATGATCTATTCTCATCTAAACATTGTTTTTCCGATTAATTATCTACCAAAAAAAACGCAATAAATATCATGATTTTTCAATTTAATCAGACCAGTTTGAGCCGAAGTTCTCTGAAATTAATTTTAACAGCACTCCCCACGTAAGACGTTTAGGTTAATTACTTGAACAACAGATATCTTCGCTGTTTGACTGATAAAAGCTGTTGAATAAAAACAGACCCACTGAGGTGTAATGCACATCCCTTTTATGGTACTTATCCATTTCAGTCTTTCACGCTACAGTAAACACTAAAACTCCAGCGCACACTTTCTCTTGCTGTGACCGTAACCAAATGAGACATCTCACTCTTCTGATGTACCCTCTGAAGACATGATGGAAACAAGTCACTCTCAATTACCTTCTCTCCCTGCGCTCCCAAGAACATTTGCAGCGATTATGCATAAAAGTCGCAAAGACAACAAATCCATCTCAGACATCCAGTAAATCTGCACCCGGTGTTTACTGCTTAATCTAATCCCTCCACTGCTCATGACTGTAAAGCTGTGCAACTGCAAGTGGTCTTAAGCACAGTGAAGGAGTGTTTTGGCATGTGGCAGCAAATGGGGGATTTTCTAAGAAGGTGCATCAGGTATCTCTGATATTCTATTTGGAGGTGAGGGCTTATGGAGTTCGATCACAAGGGGAGGACACTTTTATCACTTCATAGCCCCTTCAAGCTGCGCGACTGCTCAATTCATAAACACGTCCTTTGAAGTGGCTCCTTCATATGGAGCTGAATCAGTGTGAAAATCCCTCGAGTGACGCTTAAAGTGGCAAGGCAATCTGAAGTCCTTTTGGAGCGTGGCAAAAACAAGGCTGTCTGTGGACAGATCTGGGTATTACATTTGAGCACGACTTTGATGCCAGCTGGTTTCAAATCTGCTTGACAAACAGACAGATAGATATACATATGAGTAGATAGAGGGACAGACAGAAAGTGATAGACTTTTCAATACACTTTAATAAAAATAAACACTAAAAACACATCCTTAAAAAAATACACTGAAATTCACTAATCTAAATGAAAAATTTGCAATGTTTACCAATTAAAAACTAAATTCCCTAAATCACACACTGGGCCCTATCATGCACCCAGCCATGGGCGTTGCTAGGGTCAAAAGGGATGAGGGGCTTAGCCCCAAAGAAGTGTGATTTATTTTATAGTGTCAGTTGTTATCCAATGTGAAACAAAGCTACAAACATGTTCATTTGGACAGAGTGATTAACTAGGGTGTAGTGTTGTCAAGATACTGCAATTGCCAAATTCAACACCTTGAAAAATATTGATATTTAATAGGCTACTGTTTTTGATATAATAACAATTGTATCAAAATAGTGCAAAAATAAAAACAAAGATCTATATGCTAGAAATATGTTTACTTTAAATGTCTTTAGAAGGAGATTTATTTTCAGTTTTCCTCAGAATAGGTGGGCATTGTAGCACTTTGAATGGATGTAATGCCTGTTTTATCCATACTTGAGCAGATATTCCATATATGCCTCACAAAAGTGGCAGAACATTTCAGGAAATCCCTAATATGGATGAAGGCATCCACCTATTGCCGTAGTTGAATGAAAATAAGATCTGAGTAAACATAAAAAGGCTTTAACTGATCATTTACATGACTGCGAGAATAAATGGTTTATATGTGTTCTTCCAGCCATCTTAGGTTTTTTCATAAGAAGTCGATTTATAATTCAATGCTAACTGACATAGCATGTTACAGTAGAATATAGCTATAAAATAATTGATGCATTAACTCACTGATTTAACTATTACAGAAACAGATGTGACTGGCTATATCATATCTAGATAAAAATGCCTAGATATATCATATCTAGAAAGCTAGTATAATTAATGTTTTTTTTTTACTAATTTGCCTGCATTTACATTGATATGACAAACATTTTATTGATTACAATTAATTTATTTCACCAAAACTACACACATTTTATACTGTGAAAATAGATATTAAGCTTCATCAGTAGTTAGAACTATTCAGTTGTAACAGTTGGCGAAACAGTAGTATTATTACACCATCAGCTTCAGCTCCTCAGAAAAATTTATGAATGATGACAGTGCAGTGGTGGGGTGTTTTTAACACCTACTGACAACAGTGCCACTCTCACCTGACGGTAGAAACAGGTACTACTGAACAGCTGACTATTTAATTACCCGACACAAATGCTACGTTAAGTGGAATGCGCGTGATGTGCTAATTTTAAGTACTTTTTATTTTATTTCATTTATTTTTATTAAGGTGCAACATATCCAAAAATATCAAGGGCTTTTGACAATACATCAGGGGCTAAAGCCCCCGAAGCCCCTCCCTCAGAATGCCACTGCACCCAGCGCAATAAGGCGCAGGACGTGTTTGGCGCGATGTGTTGCTATTTTGGGACCAGCTCAACCCTAATTTTTACGTTTTGCACGTTATTTAAATAGCAAATCCATTTTTGTCATTTTGTGGACTCATGGGTGTGCTTAAAATAAAGGTGTGTTTAGGCGCCTCAATTGCGTGGAGGAACAGAAATACACCGCGCCATTGACCATCTAAAAGTAAGTCTAACGTTCAGAGCAGAGGGCATTAGTTATTTAGGTTGAAACGCTTACACATTGCTTAATACACACAGGATATACAACAATACACAAAGTCTGAACATATGAAAAAATATATTAAGGATTAAAATGGATATTAAGGACAAAAATATAATTTTCTACATAAATATAAAAACCACTACCTCCATGCCTTCTTTATGCCTCTCTGCCTTTTTTCCAGTTCATTCAAGAAAACTGGCATTTGTGTTATTATTATTTGCAGTATCATGTATTATATGCATATTTATATTTGTTTTAATAGAAACAAGTTTAGATTTGTCCACCTGTTGAATTTTGGAGACGTATGAATCACTATATGGGGGGCATAAGAATAAGAAGTGTGTTTGGATATAACTCTGTTTGTTGACCACACTTTATTATTATTGTTAATTTATTTGTTTTGCTGGAAATTACAACTGAATTTAGAAATAGTTTTGAAAAAAATCTTGTGCTTAACAAACAAAATTAAATATGTAGACTAATGGATGTCTTCAGTGGAGTGTGCATAACTTCGCTTCCTTAACCCACAAAGTAAAGGGGTAAAAGTAAAGAGAAGAAGAAAGGAAAGGGGCTGAATGGAGAAGGCTTATTCTTTATCCTCGCACAGATTGTGTTTAACTGTTTTCTCGCTAGTGAAGCATTCAGCCTTTCCACTTACAAAGTCTGCTATATGTAAATAGCAAATAGGCCATGGCGCGACACAACTGATTGTTAAAGGGAATGGGAGATAAGACTCTAATTAGTTTAATGCACGTTATTCTCAGAACATACCCATAACTCGGTACAAGGCGTATTTTTCCATCCTTAAAATAGCAAAAATGGATATGGACATGCCTTTAATGCTTTTGCGCCATGCACTTTAGACTTTGCGCCTAGATCATTAAATAGAGCCCACATTTACCAAAGCCCTTACATATTTCCATTCAGAATAAAGAAAATGATTAATATGTGTGTAATTTGCAAAGCATTTTCAATCACTACTTGCAGCTCCACTAAATACATAATTAAGTACTTTATTACATTTAAGTTTTAATTTAAGTTAATCGCCATTTCTCATTTCAAGACCATTTCAATGGGATGTATGTCATTATATGGAACAAAAGGCAATCTTACGTTCCGTTTCATGGCAAATTTAAGCCATGAATTACCAAATAACATGTATACATTTTTTCTATGATACAACAAGGACAGATAGATAATTTTTCAGAAGACTTTGTAAAGTTTTGCTCTCCTTGAGAGAAAAAAAAAGTTATGATTTACTTTCATTTGATTTAATTTAGTTAGTTTAATATAAAGCACATTTGTCTGCTTGGCCAACTGATTCATGGACAGTTTGCCTTGTGCATGAAATAACCCATACGTAAACAAACCAATGAAAACACAACAATCATGATTATTTTATTTATTAGCGCCCAGGTGCCAAAGCTGCTGTTGATCTGAATTACTAAATGTCTAATAGCATAGATTTAAAGAAAATTACAGTTATTTTACTAATAACTAAATACAGAAAATTGCATACATATTATCAACTTATTATTATGTGTCTCTTATGTTACACCTAAAAAGACAGGGAAACTGAAAGATTAAGGTAGTAAGCCAGTGCCTGAGGTCTCTTAAATGTCATGGATATGCATAGCATTCACAAGTTATATGTACTGCAAGTACAGGTCAGGCATTTTTCGGATCTGCTCCACCCACACTTTCCCACCAAAAGTCTTAGATCTGAAACTACACTTCTCCTTCAAATACCCAGATCTGGGCTAAAATCAAGGGGAAATTCAGCCTTTGATGTAGCCAGTCTCAGACTGCGGGACAAACTCCCACTTTTTATTAGATCAGTATCCACTTTGTCTGAGTCTTGTCTTAAAACACATTTATTCTTTGTAGCTTTTTGGTTTTAATGAGAGTCTTGTTTTATCTTTTTTTTTTTTTTTTGCTATTAGTATAATTAACCTATCTTTTACTCTTACCCATACAGCGCTTTGGTCACCCTGTAGCTGTTTTTAAATGTACCTAAAGCGGTGACAGTAAATGAAAATAAATAAATAAATAATAAAATAAAATAAACTGAACATATTGTACCAACTATAACCAAAGAGTATATCAACATTTTACTGTCCTCCACAAAAGATGAATGAATGAATGAATGAATGAATGAATGAATGAATGAATGAATGAATGAATGAGTGGTCAGCAAGTTTAGGCAAAAAAAAATGCCATTACATGGCAGGTCAGAACATAGTAAAAGGAATATTTCAGATATTAATCGAGAAAATTGCCTGTAATCAACTGTTAGTACAGAGTCTTTTGTAATTGGTTGTGGGTTGTTTCTCTGTATTTAATCTTTGAACAATCATTAATAAAAAGCCGGTGTTGTTCAGTTGTGTAACCCTGCAAGTATATTTACTCACCAACCTGCAACACAGACCACCTTGGTAAAACACTCATATGTGGGAGATATGGAATGGATAACAATAACAAAAATATAAATAAATAAAATAAAACAAATAAATAATATACATAAATAAAAGAACACTTAAATACGCCCATAGAGTCATTTCCTTAATGAATTATGTTCTATTTCCTGTTTACTAATATAAATGTGTATCATTTTCAATTTGCTTGCTACACAATGAAAGCCTTACTGTAATATTTATTTGATGTAGCCTACTTTTAAACACAGATTTATTCATTGGCATCCACACATACTAAATGGTACAATGCGTTAGCACTAATGTTTCTGTGTCCTCTAGCACTCGCTAGACAGGGGCAGTTCTAAAGGGGTGGCATAGGGTGACAATGGCACCCAAACAAATATACTTGCTAAAAATGTAGAAAGCTGTCAGTTTCACAGCTCAAATACAGGTAAAGTGCGATTTCCCAAGCTGCAGACCCCTTCCATGTTCATTGTAAGTAATGAATTATAATTACAGGTCTAAAAACATATTTATTTGCATTTGTTGAAAGCTCCAGTTTGTGCTTATAATTATTCAGCCATGATGCAACAGGACCACTTAAAAAAAGTTTAAACAGTTAGGAAAGGCTTTCCCAAATAATCTTCGGTAACATGGCAAATGCTAAAAAAAATGGGATAAATGGGGTGATATTTAATAATTAGTAAAAGCTTATTTGGGACAGCGAGATGAAAAACAACCTATACAATAATATTTGTAGGAGGACAGGTAGGTTACCTGTAGTGTTGGGCAATAACGCATCAATGCGTTACTGTAACAACATTATAGTATCTAATACTGTAACATTACTTTTACTGTAACATTAACGCATTACTTTTTAAACATAATAACATATTAATATATAAATGTTACAATATGATGCGTTTGTCCCTTACTTGGTAAGTTAATTAATTTTGGCTGCAGTCTAGCCCACATCTTCTTGTTAACAGCGGGATTGTGGGATTGCTGTGAGAGAGACAGAATGTGCACGAGGTAGACCGAGAGACTATTAACATTACCATTATTATAACTATTTCTAATAATACTATGTTTGTTTCAAATAAGCACATATTTGTTATCTGTATGTCAAAATTGATTCATTCAGTAGACACAGTGACAAATCAGTGACTTCAGTGATTTCTGTTATATTTCAGAACACGCTACTTAAATGTATAGTGTTATATTCCTCAGAAAAATGCTGTGATAATTTTGTTTTTTTCTTTTATTTTTTGTTGTTTTACATATTTTTAAAGCTGTTATACAACCGCAGATTTTGAACTTTGAATATATACCGCTTATTTTCCATGATTTGTTGACATACCACATTTAATTTGTGGTTAGTTTGAAAAAAATTGGTCATAGATAAAATTTTGGGGCAGCTGTTATGTTTTTGTTTTGTTTAGAATAGATGAAATTTATGGTTGTCTATAATAGCAGTTTTTTGTTGCTGAGTTTCACCAAATTTATTATGAATGATAATTCAGATTAATTTCTTTTATTTAGTTCATAAAGGTTTTGTGTTTGTTGTATAGTGTTGCTATTTTCATACTCAAGCTGTCTTTTATGATGTTAAAGTAACTTTAGTTTTTGCTTCTTGTTTCTGAATATATTATTCAGCTGGTTTATCACCTTGTGATATTTTTATTTTTGTGCCGTTGTTCTGACTTAAATTAGTGTTAAAAAAATACTTTTTGTTTAAGTTTGTTGTGTGTCTTAGTTGTGAGAATGTAAATTAATTAAATCTGTGAAGCTGACCAAAGTATATTTTTTATACAGCACTTAAGTTACATTATAAGGGCATTGATAGGAGCATTAAAATGGTCTTTGGAAAAGTAACTCAAAAATTACTTTTAACAGTTTCGCATTACTTTTTGGCTTAAGTAATCGATAAAGTAATTGAGGTACTTTTTGAATGAAGTAACTGGTACTACTTACTATTTTTCAGTAACTACAGTAGCACAACACTGGATAGTTGATATACAGTTGCAAATTAGGCAACATAATTGGGATTGTTAAAATAAAGAGCAGCCAGAGTTTATTTATAATGAACATATCTCTCATCTCATTTTGCCATCTTGTATTTATTTCACAGTTTGCATGCTCACACAAGGGCAGTAACATGAATTTAAAATGATGGCCAAATACTCCCTTTATAAAACAAATGACCCTTTAAGTACAACAACATATTTTATATCATATTATAAACTATATAATAATGCTTTATCTTATGTGCCAGCTGGCATTATCCTCCTCATTTGCTTTCATCTGAGCCAAATTCATATTGTGCAGTGTTACGGTGTCATCTGTAGTGCAGCAGCTCGCTCAATTTAATGTTATTAACTAATGATGGAGATACTGCGTGAGCTCTTGGCCTTTTCTGGACTGTTTATAAAAGTAAGTGTTTAAGAGGTGGCAGGCAATATGATTTACAGTGACTTGACATCTCATACCCTGGCGGAGACCAAATGAGGACACAATCACATTTAATATAACATTCTTTCTCATTTTCTCCTTCATAAGTCATTTTTTAACTCATCCATATACTGTAGTAACAGAGGAACAGACTATGCTGATCACAGCAAACAATTCTCCAACAATAGATCAGATGTGAGGGCTCCATGGGTACAGTTGTCCTATTTCCCCTGAGTGCTGATGAAACCGAGAAGATCTGGTGTGACTCAGCAGGAAAGCAATCCTGTAAGGGCCTGATCCGAATTTCTGTCATTACTCAAGCATGCCAACTTATCAAAGCTGCTCATTACCCCGCTTGCTGAAGCAAGTTTCATATGGCAGCTTTCAAATTATGTTTGTGCTTTTTTTGAGTTGTCAATCAAATAAAATATGAATTCCACATTATTCTGATTTATTTTAAACACATTTAGTGCACATATTTGTAGGCTTAGTGTCATTCAAAAGTGTGGGATCAGTAAGGAATTGAAATAAATGCTACTATTTTGTCCATTAAATTTACCATAGAACCTACAATAAATATATAAATGTGGAATACTGTTTATAAAAATTGTATAAAAAGAATTTGGTCAAAACAACAGCCTATTGGAATGTGCATTAATTACTGCTTTAAAATTTGCTTTAACATTATATAAATAATTTACAATATCTAATTTCTTGCAGATTTTTTTGCTAAGATAAATGCAGGATATGTGATCCCCTCTGTAAAACCCTGGCTGAAGTCACTTAATTAATTTCCATGAAAGTATATACCCATGAGAATGACAGAAATATGCTATTACTGTTTGCTGCAATAAATGATGTTTTTAAAAGTTTTTTTTAGATATGCATTTTTAACATAACAAATACTAAAATAACAATTTTACAAAAAGAGCGTCTTAATAAATAAATAAATAATAAATAATAATAATCTGAGGTTTGCAACCTAAACACTGATTGCAACCATCTCTGGGTTTACTTTCGGTACAGAAACAGTGCTAATATTTATTTTCTTCCTTTAGAACCCACATATAGGCTAATATAATAATTTAATATTTTTCTACAAGTGCAAATGTCAGGTCAGTCCAGTCCCTGGGAGTGCAAATAAGCTGTGACATTAGCCTGCTTAAACTTTCTGTTTAGATTTTTTATTTATTTATTCATTTATTTTTTATTTATTTTGCTTCAACGCCAAACCAAAGAACTTTGTTTAATTGGTTTTGTTTCCAAGCTCGTCAATGTAACTCGCTTATTTTAAGATCATTTCATGGCTAGTACACCCAACACAATCTCACAGCAATTCGTAATTGTCAAATTTGAATTTGTACGATCTCATTCATACAATTTAGTATGATTTGCTCATCACCCAATGATGGCTGGGTTTAGAGGTGGGTTGGGTGCCATGCATCCTTTTTAAAATTGCACATTTTCATATGACTGAACTCGCCACTAAACTAACAAAATATAAAATAGTTACATTTCCTCGTGGAATTAGATTGGATACACCACAATAATCATTCACTCAGTTATAAAGCATACTGATGCTATGGTTTGATGAACTTCCTGTCAGACTGATTAGCTGTTATAAAGAGCAAGGAATAGATAACGGATTGTTTAACAGCTAATACGATTTTAGCAGCTAATACAAATGTCTCTGCTCGTTGAATCACTGAATGCCAGCTCAATTGTGATTCGCTTTGGGCAAAAGTTTCTGCTAAACAACGACATTGTGAAATTGCCCCAAATGATGACATGACATATCCTATATCATATTATTTATTGGAGGATGACGATATACTTTACAGACCTACTTTACAAAAAATATTTTTTTTTCCATAAATGTGTCGTATATCATAAAAAATGGGAGATTCACAACTTTAATCTGATACATGGCACATAGTCAGGATAATTAGAGGTATGTTTTTTTTGCCGTTTTAAATTAAGCTTTTCTTCAAATTAGAATTTCTCAAAAAGATGATTTTTTTGTGTCTAAAACGAAGCAAATATTTGTCGGGGCCTAACTCAGTCAATATTAAAGATATCAAGGTTGTATTTTCACAGAAAATTCCTAACTCTTGTGTAGAAAAAATTTATGTCAAATACTGTGGATCACAAATAACATGACCTTAGCTGGGTTTTCACAGAGAGGGTCACATTTGTAAATGTGGTAAATGCAGCTGTAATAATAAACAGAAGACCATACCTTTTCATACATATAAAATGCCAAACTGTGTATGTATAAAAGGTTATGCATTGAAATGCTGACAGGGGTAAGCATATTTATTGAACATGTAAACTTTAAGAGCCAGCGTAATTGTATTAATCACAAAATACATAGTAAAAATGATCTCTGAAAGGGAATGTTCAAAGACAACAATTGTTTCAAACCTATTTGAGTTTTTTTCCTATAATTCAACTGAAAATAAAAGAAAAATGGAAAGGCAAATGTTGGAAACCAGTTACAGATTTCCACAGTATCAATATTGGTTTTTAGCATTCTTCAAAATTTATAATTTTGAGTTCGGAAAGCGAGAAAATCTTCATTTTTGGTTGAATTATCCTTGTAAGATTATACTCCATAAAATCACATTTGATCATGTACCTACGGTTTATATTACTTGTTCGGTAACTATTTAATACCGTACTGTCACCATTTCTCAGATGCTTCCAGAAGCTTTTTTTTTTATTTCTGTGACTCTGAAAATGATCTAGAAGGGTATGTCTAGAAGGCTAGAAGGGTAATGTCTATGACTGCAAGCCAATCCACAGCACTAATGCAACCGCTGTTCCAGAGCTCATTTCACCTGAAGACAATAAATAGTAGGTTGCAGTGTATTCAGTTTCATCTTCAATGCCCATCATCCAAAGAACCCTATTGCCAACAGCCAGATAAATTGCACTGAAAGACTAGCGTTAGACCAGATCTAAATTGAAAAGGTTAAAAAAGAGATATGATACCATCAGATATCACATTTTCTCCATTATTTGAAAGCAACTGGGTATATGAGAGGGATGACATAAGGTGTCAGTCGAGCTTGAAAGTGGTATTGTAACTACAAAGTGATATGTATAAAAGAGTAATCGAAACTAAAAATCAGGTAGGTCATCATATAAAAAGAAATTAACTGATCATCTATACATACATGTGTTAAAGTATAGTTCACCCCAAAATGCAAATTTTGGCAGCCAAATTCCAACATCTGATACCCGTCGTATGTGTCCACACAATGTCAAGCTGTAACTTCATTAGATGTTGATATTTTATTGTTGCGTTGGAAATAAGCAAAATGCAACATCTGTCCATAGGGCTGCACAATTTTGGCAAAAATGTGAATCACAAATTTATTTATTTTTTTGCTTAAGATCAAGATTACGATTCTATTTCATGATTCTGTATATGTAAAATAAGGGTTAATATGATTAGCCTAATATTTTTGTTAATCTTCAAACATATGGTAAAACAACAATAATAATATTAGGCCTATGTGTAGTTCTACTGTTGCTTAAAGTGCTAAATTTTGTATTATGGTGGACTCTCAATATGTCCTGTTTGTTAATTCACAGTAAAATGATGACATCAGAATATAACTTTTAATATAACACTATTCGTGTGCACGCGTTCTCGGCAGTAAATAAACAGTGAGTCAGCTCACGTGCGATTTTGCGACCATAAATACATGAAGACAGAAATGACACTTTGGGTGAATTATATCTTATAAATACAGTATGACACTTTTAACGCCATTTGAAGGTGTCAATGTTGCTGTGAAGACTTCTGCGGCCAGGTTCTTCTCTCCTGACCTTGAAAATATAATTGGCGGAATCGTAGAAAAGCTGAATTTGGATCGTGTGTAGGATCGAATCGAGATCGTGATCTTTTTTCGATTAATCGTGTTGCCCTATCTGTCCGACATTGGACGTTAATGTCTGCCTGACGTTGACGTCTGATGTCAATCCAATTTTCATTTTCAAACGGAAGTCAATGATTACAGGTTTCCAGCATTCTTCAAAATATCCCCTTTTAGGTTCAATAGAGCAACGAGAAGAACAACACAAAACCAAAACTCGTTAGGAACAAGTGAAGAGTCCATCCAAATATGTGAATTAGATTTATGAGCAAAAAACAAACAAGCTGAAATATAGCATAAAACATGCAAATAATGTTTCTATCCAATGAGTCAAATAGGTTAAAATTGTCACAAAAAGCAGTACCATAATAAAGTATAAAGTGGTATTTCAAAAATTAAAAAAAAAATAAATAAATAATAATAATAATAATAATAATAATTACTTGTGCCTCAGAGAATGAAGAGAAAACATAGGTTATGATATCATTTTTAAAAATATTTATGCACAACTTGTCATTTCCATTAGACTTTGTTATGTAGTAATCCAAAATATGTTTAAAAATAGGTGGATGCAAACATAGTTATCGATGTCATAAATTTAGGGTGAACTATCCCTTGCAGACATTTCAGTTGGACACCTCTAAAATTTAAAAGGTGCTCTCTTTAATAATATCCACTGTGCCCTTTGTGGGTCACAAAGTGTCACTTTAAACTTCCTGCTCAGTGGCTGGAAATAGAGTTTTACTTTTCCCCTTCAATCTGTTCTGGTCTGTGCTTCCTATTTAACCCATTGGGCAATGTTTCCACAGTATTGATTTCTGCAATGAGGAAACCAAGGGCACCTACTAGGAAAAGATGCAAGGGAACTTGCACCTTTCTTGGTTGTACATCAAGATTTGACACCGATACAGATTATACAATAGGTGAATAATCCATCTGTTTTGATGTATTACGTTCTGCTCGTCATACTGATTATAGGAATTCAATCATATCTCAGTCAAATGCTGATATAAATCCACCAAGCCCATGCGTTCTTGCTAATCAAAATGTCATCTTCAGGCTTGGAAGTATAATATACAACACATTTAAAACTAACATGAACAGCAGAGCTCCATGTCCTCTTTGAGTGGTCACCAAGGGAATGTGCACACATACTTGGATGGGGGAAGGGGAACCACTGGCAGCTAATCTTGGGACATGATCTTATTTACTGCCACCTAATGTGCTATTGACCCCACTGCCGGTCAGGGAATACTTCTATTCACAGGCTAATTAACCCCTTGACGTTGACTCTAGGCTAATCAATGATGGGCGTGTATTAATGTGCCAGTCATGGCGTCCTCCCAGCCAAAAGCTTCAGTGGGACTGAGGATTTCTGACAGAAAACAGGTAAAATATGTTCTTAGGACGTTGTTTGTGTGGAAGTTGAGTTGTGTGGTAGCGAGTTAGCAAAATGCGGTGAGTCTCTTGAGGCTAGACAAACTCAAATAGGTTTGGGTTTTAGCCAAAGATCTGAGGAACAAGCTACAAGTGATCACAGGCCACATACAACTGTGTTTGTCACACATGTTTAAGCGCTTAACATCATTCTGTATGCACCAAGAAGGTTATATTGGGAAGTGATGGATCAATTGTCATTAAATCCACGTAGTGTTTACAGAAGCAAGCTGAACAACTAGTTGTTAATGCATTGACGGCACTCTCTTGTGGACAATGGCAGCTTGTCAATTTGTTTTTCTTTTCGCCAGGTGCAGTGCAAGCAAATCACAGGAAAACAGCTACATTTATTCACAAACTTTGCCATCAGTTTCTCTCTCTCCACCATGCTGGCTCTAACAGAAGGTTGCAGGGATTGCATAATTGTGCAGACCAACCCAGAAATTAGCATCACCATGGTGCCCCCATGGCTTTTAGATTTTTGCCTATAGTAAGCATGTTGCCAACAATACTTATGGTTTTTATACATTTTATCAGGATAATACAGAACAAATAAAAGTACATACAAATAAGTATCAGAAGATGAGCTGTATACTGGGCTGCAAACATATCAGATTTACTTTAAATGGAATGTTTGAGTTAGAATAGTTAGCAAGAGCACAAATGTAAACAAAGAGAGGCTGTAGTAGCATATTAGTGTTGCGATGGTTTCCAATTCACATCGTTGAAATGTAGGGTGCTTTTTCCAACTTTGTCATTTTGAAATCCAGTCAGTTTTTTTTATTTTTTATCTAAGCGTGTTTGAACGCAACAATCACTCAGATCTACACTAAAACAATCGTTCTGCGATTAATAGAAAATGGTGGTCTCAGCCCACTTACAAACGCATTTGCTTGTGGTGACAAAGCAGTCTGACTCAACAGACCAGGGTTTATTGCAAAGTACACTGGATGAAAACTAACAGCATTTGTTCTTCTAATGCCTCTCAAAAAATTATATAAAATGACTAACTGAAATTAGATTAGAAGAAAATTTCAGAACAACAGTTCACCCCCCTACAATTGAACACAATAAATGTTATATTAAGAAACATTTAAAGTATATTGAATCAGTAGCTTTTGATGTGGAGGTTCCTTTTCTGCTACATGTACAGTTGCCCTAAAAAACTAAATAAAATAGTTGTAAAAAACATGTTAAAAACAAAACTTCTCAGGAACAGTATAATTTATTTATAGTATTTTTATTTGGGGTTTTCTGACACATTGTAATGGATGAATGTTGAATACAGAGCAAGAAGAAACTAATAAAAGAAAATAGGGATCTGGTCAGATCTAATTCAAACTTGTTTCATCCACATCCCAGTTAACCACTGACTCCAACATTAAATGTAATTTTAAATTGAGATTCAGTTTCGATTTCTCCAGCCCACCCATAAATGATTCTATCATGTATGCTACCAAGTATGATTAAATACAGGCTATGTGAAATGAAGCTTTAAAGGCTAGAAACTAGGAAAAACTGAGGGGGGAACGACATTAAGAAAAAGGAGTGAGAAACACTGGGGTGCAGATCAGGATTTAACAATCTCATTACAATCGTAAGAGGCTATCTCTGACTTTTCACATTATTATCTGAAGATCCACGCTGTGCTTGACTTGCCAAGGTGCTGACCCTGTGCCAGCTAATTCTCAGCAGCCTTCCTTTTCCCACCGTGATGCATCTTTTTAAAGGTAGCCAAATGCAAAGATTATCCCAGTATGCAAAATAAACTCAAATCAAGGATGTATGACAAAAGTCGCCACTATTAAGGTCACAAACAGATACTTATATAGATACCTCTTTCCAATGCCACACTGCTCTATTTCAATTGTCTTGTAGTTTTCCTTTTAAAGGTATAGCCCGCCCACCCTATTAAATAAATAAATGGATACCACCACCACCTCAAAGAAGAAGAAGAAGAAAGATACTCACTATTTACTTACCCACCAGTTGTTTCAAACATCTAAGAGTTTATTTTTAATTGTTTAACACAAAAGTATATATTTTGAAGAATGTTTAAAATTGCTAATCATCATTGTTGGGGGTAACGCGTTATAAATAATGCAGGCTACAAAATATTTTTACTTTTCCAAGGTAACATATTACTTTTAAAAATAAGTCATAACATTTGAGTTACTTTTACCTTGCTTAATTGGCTTTTACAAAACATATTGGAGAATAAAAATGACCTTAGTCAGGTTGAATCACACACTTACTGAAAGAGCGTGCTGCAAGGGAACAGACATTCGGCTCGCACTCATCATCATCATCAGGTCTCTTTTTTTCACAGCAGATGAGTCAGTGTTCTGTTTTACTAACTGAATAATTTTGGATATTGGTTCATTTCAAGTCAGAGGGGGTATCTGGTATGTTAGTACTGAAGACGCAAATCATTTCACAACAACTACAGTCAATTTAATCACTTAGAAGATCCGGTTAAAACAAACGATTCATTCGCGAATCGCCCGTCATCACAACAGACTACAGTCAGAAACAGAAACAATGGCAGGCCGGAGACTTACATTTTTGCAATGGATTCTTGTTGTTTTGAACTGATCAAAGAAAAGAAGTGGATTGCTGTTAAGTGTAGATTATGAGTAAGTAAAAATCTTGAAAAATGCAAAAATTATTGAAAAAAAAAAAAAAAAAACTGAATGCAAGGCATTACACCTGCACCTCCAGCTAAACAACAAATGATTGATGCCAGTTCACAATTAATTCCACTAAAGTAAACAAACAGAAAAAAAAGAGTTGCAGCCACTGTCTACTGTAGAAGCGATTATGTTTTGTAATATAGTAAGATTATTTCTCTTTTGGGAAATGATTTACACATTTGTTAAGGCCATTTGAAGCAATTTGTTCAAAGTAAAAGCTCAAAGATTTATTTTAATTTGAGTGTGTTGTTTATCGTCTTACTCTTCATTTTGTTATTAAGCATTTTAAAGGTTTTAAATCTGTTTTTGTCTTAATATAAATGATTTCATGATAGCAGCTACTCTAAGGCTTCATTGTGGTCTTATCTCAATGAACAGGGAATTTACTTAACTGATAACATAAAACGTACAAAAGCATTAAACACATTACTTAACATGCTTTTATTAATCTGTAAACAGCATGTATAGCTCTGAGCTAAAAAAAAAAAGTTCTCAAAATATAATATTATTCTATTTTTTTAAAAGGGAAAATGAAGGTGTAGGTTATATAGGTGGTTGCTTAATGCAGAGAGCTTCTCTATAAAAAGGGTGAAACTTGATGGTGAAACAGAACTTGCAACCCCTGCAAGTTCTGAAAGAGAACAAACCTCAGCCAGGTAAGGAAAACTAACATAACGCATTACTTAACATTAAAAAAGTAACTAAGTAACACAAACAGTTTTTGGGGGGACTAACTCAATATTGTGATGCATTCCTTTCTAAATTTTCCGCAACACTGGTAATCATACATAGTAGGAAAAACAAATAGGTCAAAGTCAATTGCTATCAATATCCATTCGGTACCTTTAATAACCAAGACTTCTTGATGAATGTTTACTCAACAATGTCCTCATAATGTTCATACACAAATCAATATGTGTATTGCTAGTTTAAGAACAGTGTCAAAAGCCTCAAAAGACAAGCTTAGGCCTCAAAAGACAAGCTCAGGCCAATGGACTGGAAGCTTGTAATCCTCTAGAGGGTTGTAAACAAACATTTCTGGCACGCTCTTCACTGCGGCCGACAGATTGGTCTGTTATCTGGGCATAGGCAGGCCATGGAGAGAGAGAGAGAGAGAGAGTCTGTCCAGTTGCTCTGGGAGAGGATTGAGAAGAATATATAGAGCCCATTTTCTAGACAAGGAGGTGCTTCTTTCATTGACTTTGGGATGTAAACATGTCCATTGGAAGTCAGGTTTATGACAACAATGACAATCTAGATTGCTGTTTAGGTTTCGCAAGAAAAAAAAAACAAAAAGCAACCTCATAAGGAATGTACTAAAACTGATTTAAATCAAGGTGATTCAGATCAACCTTGAGATAAAAGCCCCTTTGGTCAAAAGAGAAAAGTTCTTTTGGTTTTGTAATAATATGCATTTTGACATGCAATGGTGTGAAAGAAAGAAACCTACCTTGTCTTTCTTCTGTTTTTCATCCTGATATATAAGCCATCTTTCACCATTATTGCTGTAAGCCACCTTATAGGAGCCAACAAACTGAACATGTCCAAAGTCTTTTGCCCCTTGGGTAATAATGCCTGTAATTTTTGTTGGCCGAAGCATGTCAACCTAAAAAAACACAGAGAAAAAGGAGATAATGAGTACTCTTCCTTCAGAAAGAGAATTTAGTGACCGTTTGATTTATTAAATAGCCTGAGTCTATCACCCGTGTCTTTGACAATAACTTCTAAAGATCCCGTACATTTGTTTGGAGGGCATCATCAATTATTCACAGCAAAATGGGCAATAAGAAGAAGCCTTTTATTTCAGCTCAGCAGAACTGTGATTGCTAGTCACAGCAATATGTGAAAATTGCATTTGCTTAATATTTTATGTGCTTGTATTTACTGAGATTTTTTGTTGCAAAGCTAAAAAACAACCTTATTTTGTTGTGTTTTACGTCATTTGGTTTGAATAACAACCTAAACATGCCTTTAACTGTTTGTCAGCAATGGTAAACTTAATTTTCCATATGAATAATATAATGAAATGTATTGTGTGTGTGTTTTTTTAACTGATGACTACACTTGTTAGAGACTTGTGCAGATTATCTTGACATCAGAGAGTTTGTTTGTGCAGGCAGATGGAACTGTTTAACAAAACTGAACTACTTACTGTTGAGTACATACACCCACCACCCTTAAGAGAAGAGGCTAAATACCAAATTCCCAATTATCTCAAGTCATAAGAATGTGGTCACATAAGCTAAATGTTAGCATCCATTTTAAATAGTGTGCATAGCTATGCATGAAGCACAATTTACACAGACTTTTAAAACAACCAGTTTTCTGTTGGTCAACATGGTCTGTCAAAGGGATTAACTTAAACCCATCTGCATAGGTAAATATTTCATAATGAAATGACTGAATATAAAAAAAATACTTATCAGAATGAGCTCAAAATCTTCATAACAGTGTGTGAATGCAACTTATCACTCACCAATAATAATAATAATAATAATAATAATAATAATAATAATAATAATAATAATCATCATCATCATCATCTTCATCATCATCATCATCATCATCATTTACTAATTATCTTAATCTTGTCCTCTTTGACTTCCATATATTTTATTATTATTTTTTTTTTTCCATATTATGGCAGTCAACAAGAACAACACCTGCTGGGTTACCCAGATTCTGGCAAATACCGTCTATGTGTTTAGTAACAGTAAGAATTTATACATATGAGGAGCAAATATAGATGAGAAAATGATGACAACATTTTCATTTTTGGTTGAAAGCATTTGTAAAGCCGACTTTGTCAGCATATGACAGCCACAGTTTAATAGTAATTTTGAGCCTGTCTGCCATTTTCAATTTTCTCCATATTTAAATTAGCATTCTGTAAAGGATTCAGATGTGTCCTGTATGTTTTGTGCTTTATGTTGGCTCCTGCAAGATGCCTACTCTATAAGATTGTGATGCTAAAGCTGAGCAGACTGTGCGTGCGAAACCATTCATTCACCTCAACAGAAAACATATTTAGACTCTCTGAATAATTTATCCCCTATATGGTGCACTATGTGCCATTCACCATATAGAAAATAGCAATTTTGTAAACAATAGACCAGTGTTGGGGAAAGTTATTATTTTTTAAAATCTATATATATTATAGTTTAAAGTTATATATACATTGTAAAACCCAAAAAGTTAAGGTAACCAAAACCATTTGAGGAAACCGATTGCAACAAACCATTTAAGTTCAAAAACTAATTCTAATGAGTACTGTAAACTTAATCCATTTGAGTAAATGAAGCAATTTGAGCACAGTAAACCCAATAAATGAAGAAGACTCAAAACAACTGTACTAACTAACTAACTAACTAACTAACTAACTAACTAACTAACTAACTAAATAATTAAATAAATAAATAAATAAATAAATAAATAAATAAATAAATAAATACATAAATAAATAAATAAATAAAACAAGTTTGCAATTCATGGTATGTAATGCATTACTCCTAACACTGCTTTATCTTCTATTACAATAGGAAATGGGATAAGAATCAGAAAGTTTACAGTGCATAGTTAAGGTAACACTTATTTTAATGGTCCATTTAAGTATTAGTAGACTGTCTACTTAATATCTGTTGATACTGCTCCTTCAACAGACATTTAACTGACTATAAGAAACTTTGCAAGTACATGTCAACTTGTCAACATGTCAACACTAATCCTAATCCTAACCTCAACAACATCAAAATAAAGTGTAACCATTGTTAGAAAAATAAATACTGAAAAAGCAAGCTGTATGTGACAATGGCATGGACATACAATGCTATGAAAGAACAAGAAAGAAACCCTGACAGGAACTATGACACAAACCTTTTAAACCTTATAAGTCTATATCTTGCTGGTGTAGATGAACTTTTTTCATAAAATCAATGTAATCTCTTCAACAGTACAATAATAAATCCCTATACTGTGTGTTTTTGATGTTTTATGTATACAGTGTTTACAGAGGTAGTCTATATTGACCACTCTGTATATAAACTTTGGTTACTGTATCAATATTATATTGCTGCTTTACTGTTGTGTTTATTGCAACACGACTCCTGCTCAGCCTCTTCATTGAAGTCAGTGAAAAACCAACATGTTGTTCCTTTTATTGCTCTGTGAAAGAGAAACAACAATATACCTTCACTTGACTTCTCTTTAATTAAGTTTAGTCAACACACATATTTAAGAGGACCTGATATGATTTTATAAGCATGGATGAATAATTTTTTTTTTTTTTTTTTTTTTCTGAATGGTGTAAAGCAGAAATAAATTAATGTCTTAAAAGTGTTACTTAATTTGCAATTTATAACACATGTGACATTTCCAAGGTAATTACAATGATAAGTGTAAGGAGAATGAGTGGCCTGGAATGCATGGAAATGCTTGACACACCTGCTTGTCCTTGATTTCACACAGAGGCTTGAACCCAAAGCTAATCTCACTCAGACCAATGAATCAAGCCAGTCCTTCTGAACAAAGGAGGACCTTGACGCTGAAGCAGTAATTGCAGTTACGTGTAAACCTGAGCACACAGTGTTTTATCTTCAATGCCTGCAAATTAATTCAAATGTTTTAGCTCGCGGACTGTCTTAAATGATAATAAAAAACCCAATGTGGGGATCTGTTAAGAATGAATTGCGCTCCCTGCTTGCAGTGTTTATTTGCCCGTGCTGTCTGCATTGTTTTAATGCTCAATTCACTATAGAAATTATGTAAATCAGGCAATGTCGCAAACTTGCCCAAATGACCTAAATTGACTTTTTAAAATGCAAAGAGCATGCTTCTCCACACTGCGCTAGATATATAACTGGTTATAATTCGCTTCTGCGCCATTTAGAGAGCCAGTGGCACACCATTTGCTAATAGCCCAGTGTAAAATGCACCAGTTGAATAGCAATGACTTGCTGTTGGTGAACAAGGCTCAGCCCATAAGCTTGATGAACATAGAGAGATGTGTTTGTGCTCAGCAGCACTGACAATAACTTATACAGTCTGATTAGACTTGAGGTAAATTTGTTTACTGAAATAAATGCGTTTTTGTGCTGACAGTGGCTAGCAAGTTTAGCCTTCCTTGACAATATATGCCTATGGATTGGATATTGTAAAAGTGTAAAAAAAAATGTTTGCTGTAAATATCTTCAAGGAACACTTAGGAAATTATGGCATATACTGTACATTATGGAATATAAATAATAACACATATTTAGTTTTAAATGGCGGCATGGTGGTGCAATGGGTAGCGCTGTCGCCTCACAGCAAAAAGGCCACTGGTTTGAGTCCTGCCTGAGCCATTTGGCATTTCTGTGTGGAGTTTGCATGTTCTCCCCGTGTTCATGTGAGTTTCCTCCGGGTGCTCTGGTTTTCCCCACAGTCCAAACCCATGTGCTATAGTTGAATTGCGTATTAAAATGTCCATAGTGTATGTTTGTATGTCCTGGTCCTCAAGGTTCAGGGGTGAGCAAGTAAGTAAGTAAGTATTTAGCTGTACATTTCATACTCTCATTTATATATGGAGACCCGGAAGGGATAGGATGGTGGGGGAAAAATGGGTGAAAAAAAAAAAAAAAAAAAACTGGGTGAGAGGGAAAAAAATTTAAAAAATAGATGTTTTTTTTAAGTTTTTGTGTTCCCTCGCACATATGTTTTATGCTATCTTGCAAAAACGTTTTGTGTTCACTCTCAAAACTGTTTTATCACAAACATTTCCTGTTCACTTCATACATGTCAACCTTCCTGTTTTTTTTTTTTTTTTTTTTGGCAGGATTCTACCGTATTTTGCCATTCTATCCATATTTTTACATCTCATAATATATATATATATATATATATATATATATATATATATATATATATATATATATATATATATATATATATATATATATATAAATTGGATATACATTCTGAGAAAAAAATAAGTCCTAATTGTGAGATTTTAACTTGTTATTGCAAGTTTATAACATCCAATTGTGAGATATAACAGCCAGATTTCACAAGAAAACTTAAATATTTCACATTTTGTCAGTTTAGTGATTAATTCGTACAAGTTAGGTCATGTAAAAATATATGATTTTAAAAAGTAGGCGTGGCACCCAACCCCACCCCTAAACCCAACCATCATTGGGGAATAATCAAATCCTACTAAAATTGTATGAATAAGATGATACAAATTCATACAAATTAGCTTAATTAAATTAATAAATTTAACAACATTTCATGGTGGAATAAAAGTAGTTTTAATGAAACTCAGAGTTTGCCAGGACTATGATTAATTTTGGGCTTGACTGTATATACTGAAAATTCTGAATTAGAAAATTCTGAAAAGTCTGAATTATAGAACAGAAACAGCCAGAAAAAATATAAATAATTGTTAGGTAAAAAGTCACAACGACCTTTTTTCAGTGTTATAAATGAACTAGAAACTGAAACACTTTTCACACCATTCATGTGTTTTTTATTGTGCTTTCATTCTAACAAATCACCTGCAGACACAGATATTCATCATGTACATTAGCATATTTGGCATATTTTGTTTTGCATAGCTCATGCAGCTTAAACAGAAATACTGTACAATTACATTCTGGGAAAAAGCTGGCACATGAAAGAAATCAAATTAAACAGGATTCATTTAGTTATACTGTTGCAATATCAGGGTTCCTGTCGCTGGACTAAATTGGCTCTATGTTGAAAAGCCTTTTCATTTAAAATCCTTTGAATTTTCTGACCCAGTTTCTTGCTGTCTGGAGAGTTGGATGCAAAGGTACACATGCAGGTAAAGATGTAATGTTCTCGCTCTACAAGAGCATATCATATCTAATAAAGCAGACAATACTGTAGTGTGCACACAGCATGCGAGGAATGCTCAAGCTGTGGGTAAAAATAAATGCCATACATGTAATTACATATTACAGGATCTCCAGTCTAGAATTAAAACAGAATGAGTTGTTAAGATCTTATTATTCTTCACTTTTTTAGCTTCCTTAAAACCTCACACATTACTGCTGTGCACACATTATTCAGGAAATAAAGGTAGTTCTATATCAAGTATGCTTACAAGAAAAAAAAAATCTATGAACACATTTGATTTTCTTGTAACATCTTGCTTAAATTAAAGCCTTTCTGGTGAACACTACATGAATAAACATATCCTATATATAATAAAGTATGAACTTTGTGATATCTTTGAAATTTTTAGACAAGTAGTTTATTTAGCCAAGTCATTTATTTTCACTACCTGACAAAAGTCTTGACGCTTATCCAAGTTTTAGGAACAACAAATAATAACTTGACTTCTAATTGATCATTTGGTAAGAAGTGCCTTATGTAAAAGGCAAAGGGATCTAGATGACACTTATTTTACAAAAAAAAAAAAAAAAAAAAAAAAAAAAAAATATATATATATATATATATATATATATATATATATATATATATATATATATATATATATATATATATATATATATATATATATATATATAAATAAATATATATATATATATATATATATATATATATATATATATATATATATATATATATATATATATTAAATTTACTTTAATAAAAGTTTACAGAAAAATACTGCAAATCACTGTAAATACAATAAATCACATGAAAGTTTGTTAGTCTATTAAATATTATACAATGCATTGTCCTATACTGACTTATAACTGTTCTCCTATTTAAAAGCTGAATGTTCCTGATAATCTGTTTCTGCCAATCTAATTGAAGGACAGCATGCATTTCTGATGCTAGGAGGCGCTATAACTGAAGCAAACCTGTGCAATACTGCAATATTTGCTGTTTACTACCAAAACATAGCACTCCAGCACCGACAGGCTCAAATCTGTCAGATTTGGCAATTTTTTAACAATTTTCCAAACTGACTGGGCCCTAGTGATTGCCTCTTGTGGCTTTTTGGCTGTAGAATAACAGGCAAACTGGTTTCCAGATATTTTTGAACACAAAATACAGTTAGTTCCTGCAATTCTCTCTATGGTCCCTTTCATTGCAATCAAACAGAAGCTTTTAAAGTAGCTGCTGAACAAGGTCAGGTGTTTTTAGAAAATGGCCACTTATCAGGTACATTTATGGCTCTGCTTAAAGCATAATGCTGTTGCCATTTATCAAAATCTCAACAGCTGGTTGAACAAATCTTTTTTTTATTTTATTTATTTTATTTTTATTTTTTTATCAGCAAATCCTAAACAAGTGCTCACAAATAGGTTTGTATATATCAGGGGTGTCCAAAGGTTTTAATATAAAGGGCCAAAAAAAAAAAAAAGAAAGATAAATGCAAGATAAATATACCAAACTATTTTACATTAAAGTTGCCATCGGTCATTTTCTAGTTTATTTTATAATATGTAAAAATAAATTGAAAACATCACTGTGAATGTTTTATCTAATGCACTAAAAACATAGACATTTACTATATACCACAGTGGAGTTCAATGCTGAATACACTGGTCTAGCAGATTCTGCCTTTGCCTTGATTTGCTCACCAAAGTCTCTGCATTGTCCTCTACCCATTGTGTGACAGTATGTACATTTAAAACTAAATTAAATCATTTAAACTGAAACATTTAATTTCAGTTTGATTTCTTTGTAGTTTAACAATAAAAGAAACAAAGAAAAAGTTACATTAAACTTAAAATGACATTTCTAAACTATCCCCATCATTCTCCTTCTCTTCTCAGATGGGATGGCGGGCCAAATCAAAGGTTACCATGAGCCAACTTTGGGCTGCAGGCCCTAGTTTGGGCATCTCTGGTATAGATGTTCATTCAATTTCATTCAAAAATGAAACAATTTCATTACTGTATTGTGTATCATGTATTTCACATTCATAGATCTAATCTGCTTGATAAGAGAACAACAAGACTGAGTGTGAGCCCCTCGAAACAGACAAAACTAAGAGCAAATTAGTCCCTCGTGGTGAATATTTCATTGCTCCACTCATTTCCTTCAAGCCTGAATCGTTCTTCATCTGTACAGATTCTCACTTAAATCGCTTCTTTTCATCCCATTACATTAATTAGTTCCACTGCTTAACAAACTGCATACAAATCAGACCTGGAAAATGAAATACCTCTGGTTGAGAGAAAATGAGAGAGAAAGAGGTAGCAGAAGGAGGGAGAAAAAAAGAGAAAGATGCAACATTTTCATGAGTAAAAGCATCTCCAATTCATAGCAAGCATCCAGATTCCAACAGACCTGACAGCTTCTCAATTCAGAGAGCACTTGCTCTGCATGCATAATTCACACAACCAAACCTCATCTAAGAGCTACACACTCATCCAAAAATTACTTTTTTTTGTTGCCTGAAATAAAAACACCTTTTCGAGAACAAAGAAAAGGTGCATTCAATCAAGAGCCCATTTGAAAACAAAGCACTCCATTTGTTGAACATCCACATGTGAGTTTAATGTGACTTCTCTTGTGTCACAGAAGCTTAAAGTCTAATATAAAATAAATAAATAATTCACTACTGCATTAATCCATTCCAGCATAGCATAGCAAATGATACAGATCATTTAAAAAAAAAAAAAAAAAAAAAGATTGCTCCCTAGAGGAAATCAATTTCTTTAGCCATCCATGCTTCAAATCCAGTTAAGAGCTAAGGACATTCTTAAGGTGACAAATGCAGCTTCTAGTCTGTAGACGTGTTGGGAATCATTCCTGCTCATCTGTGAAAGGACAAGATAGAAGCTTAGATATTTATCAGGTCATGCACTGATCTTCTCTTTATTTATTTATTTTTTTTGTTAAGAGACTACTGTTTAAAGAATTATGTGGATTTTTATTTAGTTACTTGAAAGATCCACAGATAAAACCGGAGCTTGAAAAGCAAAGGGTTAGATTTGTCAGTGTCAAAGTATTTTGTCTTTGTACCACTCAGAGTTATTGAGTAACTGAGAAAGTATTAATTAAGTTTCTTTTGGACAGTGAAATGTCTGTCAATACAGTGTTAACAGATATTAGTCTACTAATAGTCTGATGGCTGCTAGTTGACGTGTAATTGTGAAGATACCCTTAAGCCCTATTCAGATGTTAATTGTTTCTAACAGGGATGCTTCTCACTATTTACAGGGAGTATATATATATATATATATATATATATATATATATATATATATATATATATATATATATATATATATATATATATATATATATATATATATATATATAATCACAGTCTAAATCCAGAATGTCCATGTGTTTTTGTTGTTGTTGTTTTTTTCTCTCATGAAAAAAAAAAAAAAAAAAAAAAAACTTCTGTTTTTGACTAACACCAAGATTGTGTGCTGATTAAATTAACTCCATCCAGTTATAGTGTCTTAGGTTACATTTTTGCAAAACGTAAAAAAAAGTTGCTAATTTCAGGTGATATATTCACTAGAGGCCACTGTTTACTGTTTTGTAAACGAAAAATACATTACTAAGGGTAAGTTATCTGTTTTGTTATCTGTTGCAGATACAGGTCCTTCTTTTAAAAACCCACAAAAGGCTGGGTGTTGTTATTGCCAACAGTGTTTTCTTTGCTGGAGATTACTTCAGGTATTGTCACTGAACTACAACTCCCATAACTCTTTGCAGTCATCAACTCCTGCCACGGCTGACAATAATCCGGACACTCACATTAAACAGCTGAAACTTATGATCATTGATTACCTGGACTATTTAAACCACTCACTTTCACAAACACTTTGCTGAGTCTTGTTTTTCCGTAGCACTACGAAGCTTTTCCTGGTCATGTCCTTCCATGTTTTGATTCTTGTCTAGTTTACCTAAATATTGTTTTGGTGCCTGTACTGATCATTCATCTGTTTTCAGGTTTCCTGCATGTAATGGATTTCCTGGATTCCATGCTTGCTTCTGTTCTGACAATTGCCTGCTTAACTAATCTGTTTAAAAAACTGCATGTGGATCCTCACATCCATTGTACTCCGACTCTCTGCTACACCAGGTTTGTTGTGCAGAACACCAAGCAAGCCATTGATCAAAACCCTTTCGTAAACCCAACCAATAGTTGTTTAAAAGCAAACATAAGAGAAATGTGCTCTGGAGCTTTGTAGCTTGTACCTTGATTTTACATAGTTTTTACATCTTTTGTGGAACTGTGTGAAAATAATTCTGTATTTGTTAATAATATCTCCTTGTAAATAACATTGCTGTTAAAAAAAGATTTGGTGTCATCTTGCCCTATAGGATTATTTTGTCTAGAAACTGCAGCTAAATTTATTTTTGAAGAACCTTTATTTTTTTTTGGTCTCACAAAAATGAGGACTGAAGTACGTATTTGCAGTGAGCCTGTTTTGTATTTAATAACCATCCAAACTCACATTTCAGATTTCTAAAAGAGTTTCTAAAAGGGATTAAAGTAATTCTGTAAATCTGAAATGCCCCATACAATTGAAGTGCTTGAAAGTTTTTCAACATTACATTGAGGCAAAGACTATAGATTAGACAAGACGTGTCACTCATATATTTTTGAATGAGGAAAGTGTAAAGGTCAATATGTCGAATGTAGCCCCACCTACTAGTATATGAGCCAATCCTCCGTTTCTCTGGGAGAGAAGCTAGTACCAGACGTGTGCTTTTACGACAGTTTGATAATCAATAAAAGCTGTTTAGCAATTGGCAACCTTAAAAGTACTGATGCTCCATTAGAATCTAGTCTGAAGCTATGCAGAAAAGTGAATCTCATGAACAATGTGTGAGGATCCCAAATATAATACTACATTCCACAAATAAATATTTGACGAAGGACGTGAATAATTATTTAAGGAACTTTATCTTTTACAGAAGTTCCCTTAAGAAAAAGATAATTAGAATTGGGATATAATCAACAGAATGTCCAAACGGGGACAATTAAACTAAAGTGTCACCTAATTTAAATGTTAAGAAAAGGATATCAACTTTACAAAAAAATAAATAAATTAATTAATTAATTAAAAAAAAATCCAAAATTACTTCAACTCTGAATATATTTATTAATCGGTTTGCATCAACTTCCCAGTCCATTATTTAGAATAGTTTTTTGGATACTGAGTTTTCCTTTTAATAGATTAAATTAACATAACTTCAATAGACATGAAAACGGTGTTAATTTACATTATTATGAATATTTATGAGCCAAGAGTCTAAAGCCTGAAGCCTCAAACTATATGATAATTTTTCTTTGGCTTCCAGCAGTTGGGAAATACATAAAGGTTAGTAAATAAGACCCCCAGACCATTATAGACACACGCGAGGTGCACAGTGATGCGGTGATAATCTTTTTAAAGCAGACAGAGGCAATGATTAAAGAATGTTAAGTGAATTGCGAAGCTGGATGCATCTCCTCTCTTCCTGAAGTAACACCGTTTATCGACTAATCGAATTTGCGCTGACACTCAGGGAAATCAACTCAAATTGGGTAAAGTGAAAGTTTCATTGGCCTTCATCAAACAGAGGGTCTGTGATGAGGATAAGAAGCACTCTCAAATTGAATTAGTTAAATTTTAGATCATTCACAAAACACAGAGTTAACATTTACGTGGCTCTCAGTTCTGGAGGAGACGAGGGGAAATGTCCCCCAAGTATGTAAACAATCTCACGCATACTTGATTTATTAAAAAGCATGAAGTGAAAACTAAGATGAAGCTCACTAACAGATTTCCCTCAATGCTAGATTTCAATATAGGTTTAGTTGTTAGTTTTTTATGCAAAGATTCAAAATAAATATAAAAGTTACACTTTTATACACTGATCAGCATCTCTCCATTGTTTTTATTGTATAGAAATGGTGAAAAAACATTAATCTAGCACATGGCAGATGAGCTGAAACACCTGCACCACCAAAAACATGATGTCTTGGAATAATAAATAATAAAATACTCCTCCATGCACATGCACAAACATGTGCATCTGAAGGGTCACAGACAAACCAAAACCACCACAAGTCATACAAATACACAAAAATGTAGGAACAATTCAAACTGCATGCATGCAAATAGCACTTGCTCTCTGTGGTCTAAACATGTCAGGATGAAATGTTTCATCTTTCATCTTTTTTTTAAATTTATTTTTCTATTTTTTTTTACAAGAAGCCATTTAGTTTAACAGGATAAAGTCATTTTGAAATCACATAAAAAATAAAAGTCACTGGACTACTATGGCAACACTTTAGAATAACTGCACACTATGAAATTAAGCATTAGCAATTAGTTAGTTAAGCAAAATAACTAACTTACAATACTCCTAATCCTAAATGTTACTGGAAAACAATGTAACAACTGGAGTGATACGCTATGATCACTTAAGAAAACTTTTGCATATTTATATATATATATCGTCACTTTGGAAATATAAGGTTTTATCTGCGTTCTGAATGATTTTGAGATATTGAGCTTTAAAGTTTTTGCATTCCATAGCAAACAGTGTGTGTAATATTTGTTTTTAAAGTAAAAGTCTTAAAATGTACACAAAAACATCCCATAATGTAAATAAGTTGTCAATAAATAAGAATATGTCAATAACTCCATTTTGACAAATTTCAGATAGAACCTTATAATTCTAAGGTGACGATATATTTTATAGAATTATCTGTTGTGCATACATTGCTCAGATGTGATTTTTTTTTCACAGAATTCAACAGAGCATACAAAATCTTGATGGTTCTGTGGGTCTTGTCTATCAAATCTGAGCTTTATTTTGTATTTTCTTTTGAATTTAAGTCATGCGATTGGCCAGGCCTATCCTCTACAGCTTGATCTTCTTTCTCTGAAACCTGAGAAACTCTGTCCTTGACTGTGTTTTGGATCATTGTCTCGCTGAAATGTCCACTCTGGTTTCATCTTCATAATCCTCGCAATGCAGGTGTTGGACTGAAGCAGCTGATATTAATTTAAAATGAGGAATGGCAAACGGTTGCTAAATAACTTCTGAGAAATTTCACCTGCCGTCTGGACTTTCACTGGCTTTCTATACCTCCCTTTCTTTATACTTTGTACATGTTTTATTCAATTCTATTACACATTACTTTTTTTAACATTTGTAAATTAATTCATATAGTTTTTTTTTTTTTTTTTTGCATATATGGATTATTATTATTATTTTTTTTTTTTGATTGTTACCAATATTTGGTGAACATTTCAAGTCAACAGCACCTTTAGAAATATGTTGTCTGAGAAAAATGGGGACATGTTCAATACTTTTTTACACCTCGTATCCTGACATTGAACTGCATTCAGCAATGTTTAAACTGTACAATCATCTTATTTTGATTTACGAGTGCAACTATTTATTTTTCATTTGATACAGTTGTACAGTTTCATTTTTTGTATGTTGAAATGAACATTTGTTTGCTCTGAATCTCTCTGTTGTTCATTTCCTTTTTCTGGTCACACATAGCCTTTAATTGCCATTTATAAGCGATTTACAAATCATACATAAGTCATCCATTTGATGAGCTCACAAAGCAGTACAGATTTGTGTTAAAAAATGTATTTAATAAAAATTACTAACTGTGGGTGCGTGATTTGTCATTTAGAATTAGCTAAAATGTGAATAAACTTCAATGAGTTCTACGCACAGCTCAGACTAGCTAATTCCCTGGTGAGCACATCAGCACCATCTGCCTACAAAAACATCTCGAATCATCTGAAAGTGATTTTGCCCTTGACTTTTTCACACCTGCACACCTCACACATTAAAAAAAAAAAAGAGAAAGCGCCTTCTCTTGGCAGGTGAACACCAACATCTGTTGCGTTCACGTTCTTTAAGCACACGACTTGACAGGAAAACAGCAATGTTCTAAAGGTGAAATGAATAATAATCAATGCTAAATATATATTTTTTCTGTTTCCACTTAATGTGTGAAAACACTTCTTCAAAGAGTGAACAATAAGGTGCTGTAGTGTTAAAACAGTATTCAATCTGATAAATGCACACATTGGCACAGAAATATTACAATTCACCTTTTCCCTCCTTTTTCTATTATGTGATGACCAGGAGCAATAGATATGCTATAAAAAAAATTCTGCATTTTAGTTTTGGTAGCACTTTGTTTTGATGGTTCATACGAATATTAGTAGACTCTCTGCTTAATATCTGTTGATACTGCTTCCTCAACAGACATTTAACTGACTATACGAAACCCTAACCCCAATCCAACAGTCTACTTATAATCTAATGAGAATGAGTTGGCATGTAGATGCAATGTAACTTAAATTCAACAAACACACCATCAAAATAAAAAGTGACCTTAGCTTTTTTTTAACATGATTTTGTAATTTAAAACCACAAAGTTGGTATGTTAACTTAACCTGGTAAGTTTTTGTTGTCCCAACTAGTCTAGTTTGTCGACTCAACTTAAAAACGTGATGAACCAGCGTCTTTTAAGTTTTACCCCATACTTCCAATTCAGCAGGTGGTGGAATATGCCCAATTAAGTCAGTTTGCCAACTGCCATACAGAAGAAGTCAGACACATGGGGTATTTTTCACCAAATATTTTAATTGTTCAGTCATCACATTTGGTAAGTAATAATTCTTCAAAGTTGTGTTATAAAATGACATATATGAACTGATCCTAATGTATCGTTCACAGTATAAATGTTTCCAGAGCAGATTTTGGACTTTGGCCACATTTATTAAGCTTAGTAAGGTTTGTTTTAGGTTTGACTTTGCAATATCTCTATATGAGTATAAAAATGGTAATTTTCTAGTTCCCTGACTAATCTACTACCGTTATTTTAATATAGAGTTGAATGGATCTCCCATTTATTTACAGTAGAAGATGTTTTGAAATAATACTAACAGTAATTCATTTAAATGTACATTTCTCATTTTAAAGGTTGTTCCCAGAGAGCAGACTGATTTATTAAAAGGTGAGATTTTACCAGTATTTCCATGCATAAATGTACAGTAGTCAAATATTTAAAAACAAATATTTACAATAATTTACCCAAATTTGATTGTCTCATTCTGAAGGCTGCAGCACATTCTCAGAGGCCAGATTGACTTACAACAGGTGAGATTTATTTGCATGTTTACAGTAGACTAATATCAAAGTCTATAGAATACACAAGTCTCACGTATAGTTTTAAATGGGAAAAAGTTTAACTGCCAATATGACAAATGAAGCCCCACCTTAGTTGATAGTTGATCTTTGACTAGACGTGTGCTTTTGAAACAGGTTGATGGTCAACAAGCACACTGAAATCTTAGCGAATACTTGCTTAACATAAGAAACATAAACATAAGAAATATATCCAAATAAAGCTTGAAATGTGTAAATGAAATAACTGCACCTGAAAACAAATTTTTTGGGGGGTTTGTATTCTGCATGAAATAATGCGAGGTACAGTCAATCCTGTCAAACGCACATCTCTTGACAGCAATTAACCAAACAGCCACAACCATGAAAACAAACAGTCCCTTTAATTTTTGGAGGAGATTCACCATCAAGACCAAAAATGTGGAGAATTTAATGTTTCCCCTTTCAGACAGAATGCCCGATCATACTGCCCGAGAGGCTTTTCAAAGATGGCCACCGAGTGAAATGACTTGCCTTAAAGGGACTTTGCTAATATTTAAGAAAAATATTTACAAAAATTCACATAAAGGCCATTTTGTCATTCTAAAGGTTACAGCACATTTCCAGAGGAAGACTAACTTACTACAGGTCAGATTTTACCAAAGATATCCCATCACATGTATACAGTAAACAAATATTTAAGCAACAGTAGACAAATACATTTGAAAGATTTCAATAAATTTAATTATTAAATATGTTTGGCCTCATTTTTTTTCTTTTCTTCAGAGAAATACTTCAAGCAGTGTGAGACATTTGGTGTTGATAAACTAAGGGTGCTTTCACACCTGTGAATCGATTCAGTTGTTCCTAAACAGAGATTAAAATTGTTACATTGTTGCTCTTTGCTCTTGGAGTGGTTCGCTTTCACACTGCAAAGTTTGTAATCGGACCAAAAGAGCTAAAACAAGTCACGTGCGAGTAAACTCTCCTTACATTGGTCAGAGTGTCAGGGTTTATTTTGCAGCGTCCCGCTCAGCTGACAGGAGAGGTGATGGTTTGGTGGTGATTGACAGGGTGCGCGCGCGTGACGTGTCTGAGGAGAGACACGGTGGGGAGGGGTGAGAAGGGTGCGCGACGATGCCTATTTGAGGACTGGGAGAGAGACGCGAGATTACCAGGAGATCATCACTCGTTTGCGGGCATCCGGAGACTCGCGAAACTTCCCGCCCTACTCATAATTCTCTCTTCATATAGCCGTAAGCCTATTACATATCCATAAAACACTGTGATATAACCGCGCTCGGATCGGATCGCTTTCTCACTGCAATCGAACCGCTCCAGGGTTCGTTTCAATCGAGCCGAGACCACCTCATTCAAGTGATATCGGAGCGATTACTTTGGCGCGGAACAGAGCGTGATTGCCCTGTTCACATATGCCAATCGAACCGCGCTAACTGGGCAAACGAGATACGTTCCGAAACAAAAGTGTAGGTGTGAAAGCACCCTAAGTGAAGCCACAGGTTTCACTACAACCAATCAACAAATTGTCATAAGACACTAAAAGCTGAAGCACTGCCATCATGCAAGTAATGATTTGTAGGTAAGATTTGGCGTACATGTTGTGTTTATGTCTTTTAGTTTTACATCTCTGATCACAGAATCTGACCCATTCGAATCAACCGTGAAATGCTCCTGAATAATTTCTGAGTGTAAATGGCATAATTAAAAACTAAATGGGATGCTTATAATTGCATTTCTTTTTTATTTGTGAAATAAAGGCTTATTTCCCCGAAGCCCAAATGGGATTCGACTCACTGTGGGAGTTGTTCCGTTTCATTTACGCTCTGGATTGGTACCAAGAATCATGGAAATGCTAGTTTTGTTGTCTGTTCAATGATTGTATTGGAATCCTGAAGACTTTATTTTCAGCTCACAATTAGTTCAGTGAGACAACATGGCTTCAGGTAGCATTTCTATTGATTCCTTTACAAGGCTGGGTAATAAGACAAATAGCATTAAAAAAGCTATTCCGTTCAGCATGAAGCAATGCATGTCATATGATTTTAACAGCTTAAGGGTGGGGAAGAAAAGTTAAAAAGGAGACTAGACTACAAGAACGACACTTAGCAGACATTTAGCTAAGCCACATTATATATATGGACTGCTTTGATTCCATAATTGGCAAATATGGAACCAAACTTCAGATCCTTCTTTCTATAAGCTTCGATGGCTGCTTGTTGAGCTTCATTTTTCATGTGTGACATTTAATCAAAACAGCAGTAGCCCCAGCCTTTATTTAGCTAGTCATCATTACTGCTCTAGGAGACAATTACAATTCCTTTCAACTTCTGTCAAGTCGATTCGCTCATTTTTCCAAGGCTGCAGTTTTCGAAGATTTGTAGTCTAGGGTGATGACACGTTCCATTTTTTGAAGTGTGTACACAATAAACAACTGCGACAGAGCAGAAATTTAATCAACACGCAAGTAGCAAGCTCGCAGTTGTGGACACGATGAGATTCGCCTGGTGTTGTTGACTAAGGGAACCCGTTTCAATTGCCAGAAGCATCCACCAGGTTACATACCAAAACAGGCCCCCAAACACAGAGCAATTATACCAGACCTTCTGATTAACACTAACACATGTTTCTGTTTGCAGAGAGCCTGACATTAATCAAGGCATTGCCGCTGAGTACGAATCAATCTTGCATTACTCCTAATTACTGTCCCACGCCCAGACTCCTTCACTTGAGCAATTTGTTCTAGCTCAGACAGATCACTGGTCTCTTTAGATTGGCCTCACCTCAGTGTGGTGTTTGTAAAACAGTTTGCCATTCATAGGCATACGTTGGCTTCTGGTGTGTTAAGATTAAAAGTGAGGCACTGTTGAATGCATGCAGTATACACCGTTAATCCATTTATTTTCACATGAAAGTTACACCGTTGCTTTCAATATGAAACATTTGGTATCAATATAAAGATTCTATAATAATGGGAATTAAATTAAGTGTCAGCTTTCATTAAGAAATGATGTTGCTCTCTTATTCGTATGTCTTCTGGATTCCAATTGAGCATGAGCAGGGAAAATTTTATCAACTTGCTAGTTGCTCCAGCAAATACAACAACATCTAAATGGGTTAAGATGTGCTTCTTTCTTTCATTCATTCATTTTCCTTCAGCTTAGTCCCTTTATTCATCAGGGTCACCACAGCGGAATAAACCGGCAACTTATTCAGCATATGTTTCACGCAGTTTCACACAGCGGATGCCCTACCGGCTGCAACCCCGTTCTGGGAAACACCCATACACATACTCATTCACACACATACACTACGGACATATTAGCTTACCCAGTTCACATATATTGCACGACTTTTGACTGTGTGGGGGAAACTGGTGCACCCGGAGGAAACCCACGCCGACATGGAGAGAACATGCAAACACAGAAAGGCCAACTCGCCCAGCCGGGAAAGTCGACAACTGCCTTTCATCTGTATTTTTTTTTCATTGTTTTATTGCATCATAATAGGGCAACGTGGTGGCGCAGTAGGTACTGCTTTCGCCTCACAGCAAGAAGGTCGCTGGCTTGAGCCTCGGCTGGGTCAGTTGGCATTTCTGTGTGGAGTTTGCATGTTCTCTCCACTTTCACTTGGGTTTCCATCGGGTGATCCGGTTTCTCCCACAGTTCAAAGACAAGTGGTACAGGTAAATTGGGTAGGCAAAATTGATGGGTTGTAGCTGAAAGGGTATCCGCTGTATAAAACATATGCTGGATAAGTTGGCGGTTCATTCCGCAGTGGTGACTCCAGATTAATAAAGGGACTAAGCTGAAAAAAATAAATAAATAAATGAATGAATGAATGCATCATAATAAATCCGTAAAGTATTACTATTTATTTATTTATTTATTTATTTATTTATTTATTTATTTATTTATTTATTTATTTATTTATTTATTTATTTATTTATTTATTTATGCATTCATTTATTTATTCTATAAATAGTATCTTCTACAAGCTGTTAGTAAATCAAGTTGTTAATAACATTTGTACACCCAAACAGTTGTTTTAAATATTTATTATTAATTAATACTAATACATTATTTTTAATTAATATTTTTTTTGAATGTCTTTTTTTTTTAAATTTTGATAAATTTAACTTTACAAATAAACTTTGCTAAATAAAAGGCATATACATATGTTGACTTTTCCTAATATATTTATTTCATTCTAACATTTTTGTTTAACTTTTATTAAACTTACAAAACAATGTTTTATAGAGCATTTCATATTTTTTGATTATTTTGAATGGAAAGATTGACATGCATTGAGCATCCAATACTTTTTTTTGTGTCTAGCAACTTTCAGCTAGCAACGACATATATTTCTGATTGCAAAAACATAAATTTACAGTACTTCAAATGTTTTTCTTTTTAAAAACATGACTTTCACTTAATTTTTATAGCTTTAGAGAATCCAAAAAGAGCCACAAATTGATAAATAACGTTATGACTGCTGTTTTGACAATACGTTATGTTTGAATTGCTTCTTGTTCCAGTTATGAAATAGTTTGATAACAAGCAGAAAATGTTCATGGGCCAATGACATCATCACACAGAAATTATCTATATTGACGTTTTTTAGAGTGTACAGACATCCTTTTTAGCATACAGCTATACTGGCAACCCCTGGCCAGTACAGTTATACCAGAAGATTTGCATGCTTTGCTTGTCATGCTTTCTGCAACAAAATGTCAATACTACACATTACTGCTCCATGTGAAAGAACTGAAAACACTTGCTTTGCTCTGTTATACACCTACAAGATGCTTTTGTTGCAGGCTACTGTCCAAAATAGCAGCAACATCAAGTACAACACAATTCCAAGGGCATGAGAGAGATAAATGAGACTGAGGTGAACTAATTGTCAATTATTTAAGTTTTTGTCGCCCTTCCCTTAATTACACTGTCTACAATGAATGATAAAAAGATGTCCGGTGAATCATTTGCCATTGGCTCAATTAAGATCAGTAAATTTAAACCCTTACAGGAAGCCTGCTATGATAGGTTTTCTTATCCTAACCAAAACGGTATTGCTTTAATGACATTTACAGTGATTTATGCAAAGCACTGGGGGGTGTATTAAAGAGCCAGTTCACTGCTGCTTTGTAATGAGTCTTGTTCAGCCTGAGCACTTGTTAATCAGAGGACATGGCATTTTTAGATGTTCTCCTATACTATTCTGGCAACACAAGAGAAGAGAATGCTGGAGATCCTTTTAATTAAATGCAAAGCAACAGTCAAATGTATTCATTATGACACAGGAGATAATTAACTGCGAAAACACATGACTATCAGATGACAAAGATTGCCAGACCCTGCAAACAGCTTTATTTATGAGATGCTTTATGAGACCCATGTGTAAAATTATATCCCTTAGTTGAAATTAGTTGATGGGAGTCACTTGCTGTGGGAATTCTTTTGTTTATATGCAAATTCATCAAGGAGATGTAAGGGATTCAACGTTTCAAATGAATCAGAAAAAAGAATGAAACTGATATGCAAATATGTAGTGCATAAACATAATTAGTTTCATTCTTAGCGTTATATATTTAAGTATAAAGATACTGAATTAGTTGCATATATTAAAGTATACTGACATAGTTGGAAGTTTATTGTTTGAATACTACTTAGGATGGGGCGTCAGAGTGTGCCTCAGTTTGCGCCTCTGTTGAATCAGATAAACAGCACAGTGACAGACATGAAGGAAGCAGATCTCACCTAACGTTTGTGGGATATACTACAGTAAGAACTTTCCCAATGATTATTTGATGTATTTGTTGTAGAGTTACGTCAAGCCTTTCTGCAATAATGAGTCACACACATTGTCGTTTCGATGTTCACGCAAATACACACAGCAGACACACACATGCCATGTGTTTAACTTTGCACTGTTTTTGCATGGAGAATGTGACAGGATACACATTAATATCCACTTCTGTATAAATATCTGTTATGACAAATAAACTCGATTTAACATTCACATTCCGGGATTTAATCGTCTTATTTTATAATTTTACTGACATGTGGCTGTGGTGATAAAGCAAAGACGATAAAACCGCTGTAATTCATTACAAGCATGCACTGTTTTAAAAACGTTTGAAACTTGTAAAACTCATTCTTGATCACATTTGATGATGACTGATGATCACAGTGAGCTGAACAGATCTTTTAATCACAGTTGCTTTGCGCACGTCCTGTCTTGTTAAACTTAGTGGGCAGGGAAACCACACTCCTTTGTCACGTTGTGATGGGTCTCAAAAAGGTAAGGACTTGGATCCTATTTTAACATCAGAAAAAAAAACTACAAAAAAAAAAAAACAAAGAAAGAAATGTATTGTGTTTCTAACAGTCCAATATGACTGGACCCACTATACCTACACACAATCCTGTCCAAACAGCTTTCAAAAGATGATTTTCATTATAGGTGCCCTATAAATGCACAAGTATAGTTCAAAACTAGTTTTTTTATCTGAATTCCATGTAAAATTATGAGTATTATGGAGAAAAGCTGTGACGTGTCCTAGTACGGTGTCCCATTCTCGTCATTTGGTCTCTCTATTTAACCAATCCAAGTGCACACATTACCTTGTTTCTGAAACTGAAGGAGTATGTAATATTATGTGAAACACATATTAATAAATTAAGCCCATTCAACCAAAAAAGTAAACACAGCTACTTATATTTCTAAGAAGTACGTAAAAAGCAGACTGAAAATACACTTTATTATTTTACGCACTGTTAAAATTAACTGTTAATTAACATATAACATATTTTGTAATATAATATTATATTATAAGTGTTTTCTGATTATTTAAGGTTGTGGATTATGAGACCTTGATTTCTACTCTGTCTTCTTTCGATGTGGAAAATTCAACTCTACAGTTTAACAAAGTTTAATAATATTATGTTTAATAAATAATATATAGAGAGATAAGTCTGTAAAATAAGAGAAAATGTACTGGAAGTTTATCACAAGGCTTTGTAGCTAAATATGCAACACCAATATAGACAATATATTACTTTAAACTATTCAAAATGTTAATTAAAACACCTTTTCAAGGTTAATTTCAAGGTCCCATAACGCAATTCAAAAGCATAAAAAAATAAAAAAACACTAAACAAAAAATATAAAAAAACTTTTAACAGTGTAATTTAAATAAAGTATACTAATAAACACACTTTAATGTTCTGACATTAAATGCCAAATCATGGTATAGCAGAGTTTAATGCTTCTGGAAAAATCATTCCTGTCTGGACAATTAGTCCAAAACAAATCCCTACCCCTAAACCTAACCCTATACCCATCATTTATTCATACAATCAGAGGGAGATAATTGACAAATAAAAATTATTTGCAAGCACCTAAAACTGCCTGTTTAAATAAACATATCTGTCAATAAAGTTCTTCTCCTAACTGAATGTCTACCATAGATGTATATGTATTATTAGGTAGAAAACACACAAGTTGGTTGGTTTCTATGGTCATTTAACTGGTCATGTGTGTGGTTTCTTCTGTGGTTTTTCTAGTAACTGTTGCTGCATGTGAAGGGTCAACATACTTACTGTAGCATTTAGCATATGCTTGTATTGCTGCAATGACTCTGTAACAAGGAAGTTCTACAAAACAGCCAAGTGCACTCTGGCAGGCTCTCAGTGTGTTATGTGGTTAGCCTGCTAATGTGCATAATTAACTAATATGCCTCTGCCAGCTGGAACTGAGCATATTCACTGTTTGCTTTGGAAGATTTCACCATCTCATCCTCAAGCTTTCTCTAATGTCAGTCCCGTCTCTGCCACTGTGAAGCTGCTTTCTGGAGTCCAGATCATTCTGTTTGATGGTCTGTCTGATCAGTCTAAAAAGCTAGTTTTACAGTAATGCAACTGAAATTCAGAAGAAAGAAAATGCAGAAGAGTCAAACAATCAGAAAAGTAAAACACTTTTAGGTGACATCAAAATGACACTGAGCTGTTTACACAAAAATGTTTTAAACATATCAAGAAACGTATGTGTTTTGTGCGACAATGGTGTTTTCAGGAAAGAAAACACACAAATCTGAAAATGGGTTACAAAGTGGATCTCTTTGAAAACTGAACACCTGAAATGAGAGTGTTTAAAAACGATGATGCCATGCATGTGTATTGTAAGTGTTCAGGGGAGTGTAGATTAAAAGCAGGAACAAACTCAATACAAAAAAATGGGCCATAGCAGACATTAAAGTAAACTCAAAAATATTTTGCTGCTTCTTCAAACTATTTACATATAATGAGCTAAAACAACACAATTCTTAAGATTTTTTTTCCTTAACAACTTTATGGTTTTATGTTTAATCCACTTAAATTTGTTAAGATAACTCATTGATTTGTGTTGGGACAATATATATATATATATATATATATATATATATATATATATATATATATATATATATATATATATATATATATATATATATATATATATATATATATATATATATATATATATATATATATATATATATATATATATATATTTTTTTTTTTTTTTTTTTTTTTTTTTTTTGTAGTGTGGTATTATACTATACAATGGTGTAACTGTTTGGTCCGGTTCTCAAAGATGTACTTGCAGATGTTGCTTGGACCTCATCCTGCCATATTCATATACTGTATAAAAGCCAATTTTCACAATAATGAAATATATGCTGCATGTATGTACATAGAGTATATTACATACACTGACCGACCACTTTATTAGATTGATCTGGAGACTGTGGAGGCCATTTGAGTGCCGTGAACTCGTTGTCATGTTTAAGAAACCAGTCTGAGAGATTCACGCTTTATGACATGTGTGTTATCCTGCTGGAAGTAGTTATCAGAAGAGGGGTACACTGTGGTCATAAAGGGATGGACATGGTCAGCCACAATACTCAGGTAGGCTGTGGCATTGACACAATGCTCAGTTGGTACTAATGGGCTCAAAGTTTGCCAAGAAAATATCCCCCACACCATTACACCATCACCAGCAGCCTGAACTGCTGAAGGCAGGATGGATCCATGCTTTCATGTTGTTGACGCCAAATTCTGACCCTACCATCCAAATGTCGCAGCAGAAATCGAAACTCATCAGACCCGGCAACATTTTCACAATCTTCTATTGTCCAATTTTGGTGGGCCTGTGCAAATTGTAGCCTCAGTTTCCTATTCACAGCTGACAGAAGTGGCACCCGGTGTGATCTTCTGCTGATGTAGCCCATCCACCTCAAGGTTGAATGTGTTGTGCATTCAGAGGTGCTCTTCTGCATTCCTTGATTGTAACGAGTGGTTATATGAGATACTGTTGAACCAGTCTGGTCATTCTCCTCTGACCTCTGGGATCAAAATTTTCTCTTTTTTTTTAGACCATTCTTCGAAACCCTAGAGATGATTGTTTGTGAAAATCCAAGTAGATAAGCAGTTTCTGAAATAATTAGACCAGCCCATCTGGCACCATGACACATTTAAAGTCCCTTAAATCACCTTTCATCCCCATTCTGATGCTCAATTTGAACTGCAACAGTTCGTCTTGACCATGTCTACATGCTTAAATACATTGAGTTCTACCATGTGATTGGCTGATTAGAAGTTTGTGTTAACAAGCAGTTGGACAGGTGTACCTAATAAAGTGGCTGATGAGTGTATAGAACCATGTGATCTGCAGCTTCTTTCAAAATTGGTTAAATTACCATGCTCACACCCTATTTAGTTTGAACCCCCAGATGTAACGTGATTACAAAAAAAAAAAAAAAAAAAAAAACGAGCCAACTGGACATCATGATAACAGCGCCACACTGGAAAACTTTAAACACTACCAAAAATAAATGAAAAAAACAAAATTACAAGGTTTGCATGTGTTTATGAAATGGAGGTGAGTCTGGATCCAGAGTCCAGATTTTGAATTGTACTGCTTTATTAATTTGTTTAAAGCGGTTGATTCAGTTAGTAACAAAACATTTATGTACTGCTTATAAATGCACAGCAGTTCTGTGCACTTTTAAAAAATAAAAATAAAAATTGCTGTCAAGATTGTGTTTAAAAATGTATATTACTTAAACTTAACTACTTACTATCTTGGATATGAGGTCTGGATTGTCTTGAAAGTAATCTTAGACTGACAATGGCACCTAGTACGAATGCAATCAATACGAAGACTTTCAAAAAGAATGATGTACATTTAAAGAAGGCAGAACGCATGTGATTGTTCAATAAATCATAGATATGCCCAAACCAAGAATACTACAACACCACTTATGCACTGGTTTTGCAACACTGGCTTGCCTTACTATTAAAGTCTAGCACATTTATGTATATACATGACCATTTGATGCATAGTGTTGGTTTGCACGCAGTGAAAGTAAAGCAAATGATGTATAGTTGACTACAGTTATAGCACCATATGTTTCAGTCAGAATCTGTAGGCAACCTTACACTCAAAAAACATTCCCGCTTGTTCAAACTACTTATTTAAAATGATCTGAAACAACACAAGTCTTAAAGTTTTTGGGACAACTTAATTGTTCTATGTTCAATCCACTTAAATTTACAAAATTGATTAAGTTAATTGATTGTGTAGGGATAACTTGAAGGATTTTTTTACAGTGCATATTGCACACATTTTGACTTTGTTCTAATCAATGAAACAAAAAAAAAAAAAAAAAACAATAATGCCATAGAATATGTATGTGACATAGAATATGTTTAATATCCCCCTCGCCCCCAACCATCAAAACAGCAACAATTTATCTAACGTCATTTTTCATTCTTAAATCTTATATGTTGAAGATGTTTTCATTCACTTTGAGGTGATTTTGAGTCTTAATTTTGCCATAACTTTTCTGTTTCAGCTAGCAGAATGATTTTTGATGACAAATCCCATTTAACACATATTTTGAATAAAAGATTTGAATAAATATATATAAAAAAGCCTCAACAATACACTCTGGGCAAACTTACTAACATTTTGTTATCTTAAGGATGAAAACATTTACTAAATTGAACTGTAAAAATGCATCAGATAAATACATATTTTTATATATTATTATTTTTATATATTATTGCATTTTGTGTGTTTTGTTTTGACCATATCAATGACATAATTTATTAATTAATAAATTAAAGAGTTAAAAATCCTGTAAAAAAATGTAATGTTTACAGCATTAGTTTTAATCAGAACTGAGTTTGATTAACAGATTTATGCAAACACACACATACACACACACACACATGCACGTGTGCTCGCTCGCACACATACACAGTGGTTTAATTCACAAACCGGTCACAGCAGTTTAATTCAGTGGAAGTTTTTATCCCTTAACATAACAATAGGGTAGTACATTTGAACAGTGCATGAGGGTAATTTTTTATTTTAAATTTTTATTTTTATTTTTATTTTTTTTACACAAACTCATCATTTTAAAATGAAATAAGGAAATGTTTGATATGATGTGGAAATGACTGTAAATAGCCAAAAAGAAAGAAATCCAAAGAGAAATATTTCTGTTTTAATACTGTAGTTAGATCCTGGTCTCTCATACCTCACGTACAATACTGAACAGTGAATGTAAAGCACCGTATGAAACTTGCTAGCTCAGACTACAGTGGTTTTCTATCTTCTTCTGAAACAGTGCCTGCGGCAACATCAAGGGAGGCCAGCCAAAACACAGAACAATTCAACAGGTTGGTCAGTTGCCAAAAAAGAAATGGGAAAGCTAAAAGGTTGGTAATTCTAAAACAAGGTAGAGGTACATTAAATTCCCCGATAAAGAGATTAAGCGGGGAATTAACTAAGAATGAATTATCCCCACTGATTACTCTGTTTATTAGCACATGCAGACTGTGCTGTTTTAGCACCCAGTTCCCTAAAGGAATTATGCAAATCAGGTAACAATGCTAACAAAATATGTGTAGTGTGCAACTTTCACAGTGGAGTCTCTCCTCTCACAGGCCAGTTCTGAGGACTCCAATATGACTACAATCTACGATACTTTACTGAGAGCTTCACTCAGCTCTTCAATGTACAGTGCTGACAACAGTGCAGTTGACTTCAAATGTCAAATATAGTTGTACGTCTTAAACACAATCAGTTTAAATTAGCAAACAATGAATTCTCTTTTTACTTACAGTTACATTTATAAAAATTGGGATCAGAATTGGGCCCTTTCATAGTGCGTAGGCATGATTTACGACACCGTGAGTATGTTTACATGGACACCAATAATCTGGTTTAATACAATTAAGACAGTACTCAGTTTAAGAGTCTACCATGTAATTATACCATGTAAAATTAAGGTCATAATCGAACTAAACTGAAATAGAGTTAAGACATGTGGAGTATTCTGATTTTGGTCGCATTATCGAAGAGCAGTACAGACATGTAAACACCACAATTAAACTATTACCGTCATGTAGGATTTTCGCCGCATTTTACGACAGGATATTCCAAACACATAGATTAAGGTAAATAATTTGATTATTGATGTCCATGTGAACATAGTCAAGATGATCTTAAATTTAAACAACGGATCCCTATGAAGCTACCACTAGATTTGACAATCACAACAGGACAAAATGAGGAGTTTTTTTTTATGTCATGGTAAATATTGCATGTCAAAGGTTTGTTATCACTGATGTCTGAGAACAGAAAATGCTCTGATAAATATAAAAGGCAAGGGTTTTCCATTTGGTGTGAAAGCACAGTATGTCAGCAATTTACATCATTTAATAACAACACTAACAACAATATTGGGTGTAATTAGTTTCAAAGCAACATATTACTGTTATTAGATTATGTTTCCCAATTAATCCCCAATGTTTGTAAAAAAAAAGCCTTCCACAGCAAACAGTATGTGTGTAACATTTGTTTTTTGTTTTTTTTAAATAAAAAAGTCTTAAAATATAAACAACTTATAAAAAAACATCTCATAATGTAAATAATTTGTCATTTAAGAAGAATATATCAATAACTCAATTTTGACAAAAATGTCAGATAGAACCTTATAATTTTAAGAGGACAAAATTACATTTGATTTTCGGTCATTTAGTTAGTTACTTATTTATGGTATACTTGTTAAAAATATTGTTGATTAAATTCATCAGTTCTATATAAATCAGTTCATAGAATTAGATTATTATTATTATTATTATTATTATTATTATTATTATCATTATTATTATTATTATTATTATTATTATTATTATTATTATTATTATTATTATTATTATTATGTTATACAGATCTATTTGAGGAAGAACTTTAACTCAAGAAAGTTAGATTTGTCAGGCAATTACACATGTTTAAGAAACAATGAACTGAAATTAACATCAATACAGTACATGGTATGAATGATATATGGTGTCATTATTTCTTTAAAGCATTTTTTGTTTTGATTTGTTTTATAGAAAATTGTGTTATTTTCCATTAAACCTAAATGGATGTGACTTATTAATTTAAAGAATAAAAAGTGTTTAATTTGTATTCTGTATGCTTTGAAATGTACTTGGATTTTAAGTACTATTAAGTAAAGTAATTACAAAGTTTTTTAGGTAACTTACCCAACACACTTCAACATGCTCAGTGTGAAATGACCTTCACTTCATGTTCAGTTTCTAAAACTAAGCAAAGATATATTTCTTTGTTATAAAATATTCTGAAATATTACTATAATTTCAAAAGAGTGTTTTCTATTTTAAAGAAGCATTTCTGTGTGGAGTTTGCATGTTCTCCCTGTGTTTGTATGGGTTTCCTCCAGAGATCGTATGAATGTTTCCCAGAACTGGGGGTTGCAGCTGGAAAGGCATCTGCTGCATAAACGTGTGCCAGGGTAATTGGCGGTTCATTCTGCTGTGGCGACTTCTGATAAATAAGGGAATAAACTAAAGGAAAATGAGTGTTGTCTATTTTATGACAGCTGAATTTTAATATCAAGAATTCTTGATGAATAGAAAGGTAAAACAGCATTAAGTTTAAATTATTGTTACACAAATTTTGCTAAACTGAGTGCATTCTGGCTAAATAAAAGTGCATTATATTTTTTTTTACTAATTTAAATTTACAAAATAATAAAAATTTAAATCTTACTGATCCCAAACTTTAGCGGACAGTATAATGTCTACCGTATCACAAATCTTCTAACGAAATGAGTGTGTAAGAAATCATCTGAAACAACCCCAGGCCAAATGAAATACAAAGTCAAATTCTTGTAAGGCTGCAGTACAAAGAGAACAATTCAAAAGACATAAGTGACCTCTAACAAAACCAACATGACACTAACATATTCCTACTTGACTTAAATGAAATAAATTATTTTGCAATATGTCTGTGGAATGACACATTCAAGCTATAATTAACATATAAAAGTCATGCCGCTTCCACGTCTTTGTTAGTATAAAGTCTTTCTAGTCAAAGGAAAGACCCCTCTAGAGGGTAATGATAAATGTGGTCTTAACAATGTGAAGAGCTCCAGACAGATAACAGGCCATTGCAGGGTTATAAACGCTTTTATATTGAGCACAAAGGAGAGGTTGCTTTACTCAATCTTGAGATTGATAGCTGGGCTACCATGAATAAATAACTAAACACGTCCAAACACTTAAATCAATACGGTCGCATCATTGCAGATCTGATTAGGATTATGAATGGTCAATCATAAGCACATAAACTTGTACCGTTATCTTGTACCTTGATTTGTTTATACTTCCAATCAGATGTTATAATGTGATTAATTCTGAATTTAGCTCAAAGCTTGTTGTAATACATTTGGAGTGTCTACAGTTGGTTACCAACCAAGGTTTTCTTTCCGCCTCCACAGGTATGGTGTCTTGATATCTGAAAAGTGTGACTTTGTGTGCAAAAATATCAAACAGTGGCACAGTTTTCACAATTTTGCCAGTTTTGTAAAAAAAAAAACTAGACATGACAGGTACAATCTGCAAATAATCTAACAAAATCCTATTGGCACAATCATCAGCAATCTAGCAGTTTCTAGAAGATCACTGAAGAACTACAAATCTGTCACAGAACCCATCATCCACCTCACATACAACAGTTCCAGTTCTCTCCCTGATTGCACACACACAGCCGGAAACGAATCACAGACTGATTACATGGACTATACAGTATATTCACCTCTCAGACCTTTAGATCCTTGCCAGTATCTCTTTGTTTATCCTGTTTGCTGCCTGCAACGAACTCTGTCTGTGACCACAACTTTGCTATTAGATTACCCTCATGATTCTATTTGTTCTTATTTGACCATTGCCTGTATGAGCTGTTAACAAACTGCATACCTCACCTCCGTTGTACCCTGACACTGTTACACATACAGCCTATTTAATTATGTTTAACAAAACCAAATAATTTTTTTCATGAACATTATGAGAATTGGTTTTAATATTTTGATGATCTTTTTTTGGTAGTATTTATCACAAAATCGCAGGTAAATATTGATAGACAAAATACAAATCAGGCACTTTCAGTAGAAATATATATAGTTTTCATTTTTTCAATATAACTTAAAATGACAAAAATACTTTATTTTTTATTTGCTTAAATGTTTAAAGTAAAGGTACTTACTGACAAATGTATTTTTTCCAAGGATGTTGAACTATTAAAATTTGGCACACTTTAATACCTACACTGAAAACATTTGAAATTAGTATGTTGAGCGTGAAGTGACAATTTGTACAATTTCAAATAACCTTTTACACAACTTAACTTAATAAATACAGAAATAAATAATCAAGTAATAAACACATAAATAAAAATTAAATAAAGATAAAGTACAGATACTTAAAATTTGTACAGTACTTTCCATTACTGGAGGTAATTTGTGATTGTATAGTAAACCTAATGATAATATCAGTAATTCTGTCCCTTTAAAATAAAGCAAAAAAAAAAAAATAATAATTATATATATATATATATATATATATATATATATATATATATATATATATATATATATATATATATATATATATATATATATATATATATATATATAAAATAAAAATGTTTTGGAGGTTTGGTTTCCATAGTGAAAAGCTTGTTTCCTCCATATATATTCAATAACGATCTCAATCTACAATGAGCCTACACTGAAAAAAAATGCAAAATTGTTACAATTTATAGGTTGAATTTTAACAAATTACACTTTGTAATGTTCAACTTAATTTGTTTGTTTAAGTTCAGCCCATGTAAATGTTTACAATGACTTACCTTAAAAAAAGTAAATCCAAAGAATCATTTTTGAATTATTTTTTTTTTATCTATTTTTTTTACACGGCATAAAAAGCATAGCCCATATACCATAGGCTTCAAATATTAAATGACCTAAAACACAAATTATAATGATATTTGTTATAAACTACTAAGCTACATGTAACAAGTACATGTAACAGAACAAGGTCAAAATCTGAAAATAAAAGTAGCCTGACTTTGGCCTAAAGCCTATAATCTCTCATTTAACTGCACTTAGGAAAGCTACCATGTAAAAAATCACATTTAATTTTAAATCCCTTAGTTTTACCTGTATTCAGAACATGAAAACAATCTGAAAACATGCATACAGATGATAAATCAAAGACGGATTGTAATGTATTTATTCTAAACAACACAGGCCAAGTCAAATTGAATAAAAGCTAATCAAACGTTTGACATATATGGAGAAAATGGATGGAAAATGTCTCTGTAGACCCCAGGCTGCCGGAAAACTCTGGGTTGCGCTCTATCATATTGCTTGTCATGGTTTTGACAAGATTTTTGTTCCCAATTCAGAAATTTTCCACAGACCTCCTGGCTATTTGAGATGGACCCTGGCTTAAGAAACGCTGACTTAAGATATAATTTCTTGTAAATTCCAGTCTTCATCTTTGGTGAAGAAAAAACACTACTGAGATTTCTTAAACTGTTCATGCATACAGTCAGTAATGAGTGGGTTTAGGATGTATAATGAATGTAAGCGCTCTATCTCATGCCTGCCTGACGAAAGCTAAAAGATCTCAGTGTGGGACTGAGGTCACATCTCTGTTTGACTAGTGGAGACGACACAGGAAACCACAAATGAGGACACTAAATCGATTCATTACACAAGAAGAGGAGGGAGAGGAACCAGTTGAAAAGGCAATTTTTCAAGAATTCGAGGGGAGAAAAGCCAGAGATAGACTCGGGCAGGCTAGACAGATGTAAAAGGATGAGAATAGGCGTCTCTTTGCTGTCTGTTGGTCGACTCAGCATGTTTGGAAGCAATCAACAGAATCTTCAAAAAAGGCCTTCTTGCAGTGGAGTTTGTCCAAACAGACAAAAAAAGAAGCTGACTTGCAGTGTATTTGAGTAATTGCTTCATTCAAACTGTTCCAAAACCTGTCAATGGGATTTATATAAATTTTAATGTGAGTGGTTTGTTTGACCTCAGATGTCCCCGGAAAAGCAGCATGATTTGTTTTTTGATTGGTTAATGGAGGGAACGTTTGCAACAGATGTAAAAGATAATGTTGTTTGTGACTCTGTTTGACTTCTGCCTGCATTTTAATTCACTAAAACAAACTGCAGAGCAATATAAGACTTTATTTGCATTAGTCTAGTGCAATTTTAAAGCCAGCCAAATGAATGTAAGCAAATGAACTTTTTGCTTAGTGTTGTTCTATATCAGGGGTGGGCAATTAATTTTTCCAAGGAGCCACATTACACTTTAAGGCCATTTTAGAGGACCAGACCAATACATTTATCTTGGATTGAGAAAAAAAAAAAAAAAAAAAAAAAAAAAAAAAAAAACAACTGTGAAACTATTCAATAAACTTTCATTAAAAACCATACTAAACTGTCTAAAGTCCCTTTTAAAGTATTTTAAAGACCAGCACCATAATATCAAATTCATATAAAAGGCATAGTGTTGTTAGTTTGATTGCTTCACCTTATTTAATTTTTATTCATTTATTTATTTACCCATACATTCATTGATTAATTAATGCATTCATTCATTCATTCATTCATTGATTAATTCATTCATTCATTCATTTATTCATTCATTCATTCATTCATTCATTCATTCATTCATTCATTCATGCATTCATCTATTAATTTATCTATTCATTCAATTACTTATTAATTTTTTATGTTCAATGAGCGTATTCTTGACAGTGTTGGGCCGAACAAGTTCACTAAAGTCAGGTTAAATGTGACGTGGATATGTGATATAATGGTCATCACTGAGAGATGATCTGTATCTGCATTTGTTAAATTGTTAATCTGAGGTAATTAGTACAAAGAGTGAAGTTGCCTGGTTTGTTCCTGTCACATGACTCATGGTTCGCTTGCGGAATTCTAAAATGTTTACATTCTTACAACTCGCGGTGCCTGGAAACGTGAGCGTGACATGCCGCATATGCATCTCTTCTTATTTGCGTGCTGAAACAGCATGTCTCCATTTGAAATTACAAAATTGAGCGTGCAAAACACGCAATATGTAATGTGCTTGGTTACAGAACTCTAAGATTCTGAAAAACTTGTCCTCACACTTGACTCATTTGACAGAAACCCAAAAGAAGGATGTTAAAAATCTGACTGAGTAATTCCCAGAACTGTTTCATGACACTCTGACGCACGATACAACACGATATTGTTATTTATAACTCCAATCCAATCAAACAGCATCCCTACCGTGTTAATGCCCAAAAGAGACAAATTATAAAGCAGGAAGTGGAATATCTATGTGAAAATGGACTAGCAGTTCCAAGTTGTAGTCCATGGAGCTCTCCTTGCATTCTCGTTGCCAAATCTGATGGGTTAAATCGTTTTAGCACTGATTACCGTAAAGTCAATGCAGTGACAGTTCCTAATTGCTATCCATTGCCGTGCATGGAGGACTGTGTTTTGTGACTAGACTTGCTAAAGGGTTACTGGCAAGTGCCATTAACACCTCGTGCATCTGACATATCGGCCTTTGTTACCCCTGATCACTTTATGCAGTACAAAGTTATGGCTTTCGGACTTCGCAACGCACCTGCTACGTTTCAACGTTTGATAACTACTGTACTGCCAGGAGTTGAAGGATGTTATGCATATTTGGATGACGTAGTGATCTATTCTTCTGAATGGCCAGAGCACATGTCTCAGTTGAAAACAGTGTTCCAACGACTAGCCAATGCTAATCTAACTCTGAATTTGGCAAAATGTGAGTTTGCTCAGGCAACCATCACCTATCTTGGTAAACAGGTTGGTCAAGGACAGGTCCGCCCAGTAGAAGCAAAAGTAACAGCCATTGCAGAATTTCCTACCCCAAATACTTGTCGTCAATTGCGTAGGTTTTTAGGAATGGCGGGATATTACCGTGGCTTCTGCAAGAATTTTTCAAGTGTGGTAATGCCTCTTACAAATTTACTGAGCCCTTCAAGGCAATTTAAGTGGTCATCTGAATGCCAGCATGCCTTTGAAAGTTTTAAAGCACTTCTGTGTGAAGCTCCCGTGTTGATGGCTCCAAATTTCGAAAAGCCTTTTAAAATGGAGGTAGATGCAAGTGCTGTAGGTGCTGGCGCTGTCCTGCTGGAGGAAGATAAAGAAGGAATTGACCATCCGATTTGCTACTTCTCCCGTAAGTTCAACAAACACCAGTTGAATTATTCAACGATTGAAAAGGAAGCTCTTGCTCTATTGTTGGCTCTACAGCATTTTGAAGTGTATGTGGGTTCCAGCTCAACTCCAGTGGTGATTTACACAGACCATAACCCACTTGTCTTTCTGTTACGCATGTATAATCAGAACCAGAGACTGATGCGCTGGTCACTGACTATACAAAGCTATAACCTTGAGGTCCGACACAAGAAGGGGAAAGAGAATATTGTGGCTGATACCCTGTCTTGACCTGACACGTAAGTTTTAAATTTGACAATTCAGTTATTGTGGATTTAATTATTTATGTTTGAATGTTCGTTGTTAAAAATATTTATTTTACAAACATTATATGTTTGTTCTTTAGTGGGGAGGTGTTACGTGCCAGCACGTATTGGTTATTTATGTTTATATGATGTGTCTCATTGTGTTTTTCTTTTTATCACTCTAGTTCACTTCCTTGTTTATGCCTACTGCTGTTCCTGATTGGCTGGTTCACATTTACTTGATGCAACCAATCCTGACACTGCTTTATGCTGATTGGTTCCTCTGTGACAACTTGGTTCCAGTTTCAGCCAATCAGATTACTCCGGCTCACTATATATATATTTTTTGTCTGCCAGCAGTTTGGCAGTCTTTGTTGGCTCAACTTGTTACTGGTTTCTATGCTTGTTTGCTCGCTTGATTGAACCTGTGTTTATATCCCCATTTTGTTCAGTTTTGTTGTGATATATTGTCCGTCTTATCCTTTAATTACACTGTGTTGTCATTTTGGTTTAGTCACTGTCTGTTTTTACCAGTGTAATCATTCATTCCCTTTCCTCATGTTTCCCTACAGAGGTTTGGTAGAAAGACTGGTAGGTAAGTAGGTCACGTCACATACATTTCAACACATAGGGGTTCAACTGTCTAGAGATACACTAGGGAAGGGGGTGAGCGCCAACCCATGTATTTTTGGTTAAGTGGATAGTTAGTGTAGTTTAGGTAAGACGTCTTGGACGTTGAAGATTTATTTTTCACATTATTGTTTATTAGACTAGATTAGCGGAGATTTGATATTAGTAAGACTGTTTGGTTTTGATTGTTTCTTTGCTTTAGCGCCACCCATAGCCAGTCTTTCTAATTTTTGTTTTGTTTTGGTTGTGAATTGTAAATATTGTAAATAGCTTACTCACTGCTTCACTTATCACCACTTGTAATAAATCACTTTATTTGCACAGCAATTCTTGTATGTGGTCATTACTTTGAGTACAATTTGATTTGAGTGTTTGTTTGAACAAAATCCTTGATCAAGTGTGCAACCCCACTTCCCTAGACTGCCCAGGGGTTGTAACAGCCCCCTTTTGTGGACTCGCAATATCCGACCTGTGCATTGCAAGGCCCTTTTTGCGGTTCAATTTAAATTAAATAATGGTAAATAATATTTAAATAACTTTAAATAAAGTTTATTTATGAACTAATTTAGAGAGGATCACATGCTTATGATTGACCACAGCCAGTCCTGCATTAGGTAATCATGATTCTCCAATCATATGATTCCTAAGTCATTATAAATAACCACAGTCTTTATTCCACAACTATCTTCTTCATCTGGATGAAACCCCCCTTTCTCCCCTTCTCCTACCCCTTCCACCTAGATTGGGTGCAAGTGGTTAGCACTGTTGCCCCACAGCAAGAACACCGTCGGCTATGGTCCTTGCCAGCCCGGTTGGCATTTCTGTGTGTTTGCATGTTCTCCCTTGAGCTCAAGGCTCTCTCCCAGCACAGCATGCCAAAAAAAGCTTATTGTAAATCATCAACTAAGTGTGAACTCTTGAAATACTTCACGTAGGCCGATCAAAGAAGTCCAGCGGGCCGCATGTGGCCCGGGGGCTGTAAAATACCCAGGTCTGCTCTATGTTGACACAAGCACATTCAGTGCCATACAAATAAATGCTTGACTGGAGTAAGCGCTCTGTAAAATCAAGCAGTGCAATTCATTAAAGGAAGTGAGTTCCTTTGACATGTTTTGAATGAATGCACATCGCACACAATAGAAACGAGTTACATGAACTCAAAATTTGATTGCAGTACTTAAAGTCGGCATGAAATCAAAATTTGCTCTACTTATTTTTAGAAGTATGTAGTTATAGTATAGCCTGTTAAAAGTGATGCATCTGTGCACTTTGATCATTTGTAAAAATGTAATCACCTCCGTAATCTTTTTTTTTTCAAATAACATGACCTACCCTTCTCCCTCACAATAACTTTTCGTCACTTCTGGTCACATGGAGTACCTTTCGGGTGGGGATATCATCATGTGTCATGTTTTTGTCTTCCAACATGCCAATCCAATCAGTTCCCAAAAGAAGATCATGCATCACCCTACTTTTTTTCGAATTTCATGACTGTTTTATGTGTTTTTGCACATACGTCATGATATGAAAAAAAGGACAATCTTTATTTCTGTTTAAAATAATAAGTGCTTTTGTGTGCTTTTTTTGCACAAGATTACCATAGTAAGACATGAACAAGTCTTTAATAGTGTGTTATGTTGAGATTTATAGAGTTTTCTGAAAAAATTTAATTGTTTAACTTTACTAACTCTGGATTACAGACTTAAATGACACTCAATATAAGTAAAGAATACTTTAAATATAATAGCAAGCAAGACTTATGCTACTTATTTGAGATTCAAATAAATGGCTGCCAGCAACTGCAGTGTTGTTTTCCCCAAAATCAATAGACCTAAAACGAGTCTAAAAGCACCTGCACTGCTGACACACTCTGACAAGCTCAGGATTTTGATGTTGTGTGATTCAGCACATCTCTATGGCAGATCCTTGAGATGTGCGCAGTTGGGTCAAGATGTCTCTGACGTTACTGCAGTTTGTAAGGTGATTCTTGCCTGTGCAGCACTGCAATTGTCTTGATTAATTAGAATACTTAATTTGTCATTAGGCTTGATTAATTCCATTAATCTATTAAGCCTAAAGTCATTCTGCGATGCCACTGGTATTGATTGCTCCATTGGGGCACTGCAGAAGGCCACAGTTCGCCATGGCAACTGATGTTTGAAACGTGCCCAACTGTGTCTCGCGCTCGCTCAATTTCTGCGATTGCACTGGAGCATTTATTCAGCAATCTTACGATATTAATCACTTTTAACACCTCATGAGCCAGAAAATTACTCCCATTTCATTATATCACTTGGTCTCATGAACCACCGTCCATGTCTTCTGACAATTGGCACAATCCCATCTATTACATGCAGAGCTGTCAATCAAAATTTATAATAATAATAATAATAAAAAAACATGACATTCAACTGAAAGTGTGGAGGTAAATTGTCACATGCACTTGAGTGCGGAAAATTCAGCTTTGCCATTAAAACCCTCTACTGCATTCAATAGGATAGATCTATAATAAATAAAAATAAATAAACAAAAATAAATATATTACATTTAATGACAACAATAGCATCTCTTAAATAGAAATGCTATCAGGTTGCTTAAATTACAGCAAAAAACAAACTAAGCAAATTCAGATGAAGCTTGAAGTGATTGGTTACCTTAATGAACTGTGAATGAACAAGATAAAAAGAAAGACTCCAGGGAGAATGGATAAGTGGGCTTTTGTTGAAACTTTGATTCTGGGAACTAAATAGCAGGAATCATGACCTTGTGATGAAGCTTTGATCTTCGTTAAGGTTCTCTGTTAGGGATCATCTGAACACTGAATGTTGTAAAAGTACACTTTTGTGTACTTTTAGTGCTGTGCTAAGTGCTTACAGTTGAAGTCAGAATTAATAGCCCCCCCTGAATTATTAGCTCCCCTGTTTATTTTTTCCCCAATTTCTGTTTAACGGAGAGAAGATTTTTTTTTTCAACACATTCAAAACATAATAGTTTTAATAACTCATTTCTAATATCTGATTTTTTATTTTTATTTTTTTATCTTTGCCATGATGTCAGTAAATAATGCTTGACTAAATATTTTCCAAGACACTTTTATACAGCTTAAAGTGACAATTAAAGGCTTAACTGGGTTAATTAGGTTAACTAGGCAGGTTAGGGTAATTAGGCAAGTTATTGTATAACAATGGTTTGTTTTGTAGATTATCGAAAAAGTTTATTGGCTATAGGGGTAATAATTTTGACCTTATAATGGCTTAAAAAAAACCTAAAAATTAAAACTGCTTTTATTTTAGCCGGAATAAAACAAATAAGACTTTCTCCAGAAGAAAAAATATTATCAGACATGTTGTGAAAATGTTCTTGCTCTGTTAAACGTCATTTGGTAAATATTAAAAAAAAAAAAAATCAAAGAGGGGCTACTGTACAATTTAAACTAGCTCTTCATCATTCACAGCTATGGTCCTGACCTGACAGTCTTGTCCGTCCTGTCAGCGTTTAATGTTTCCCTGCTTGTCCTGTGCTTGCTTAAATTGCTTTGCCTTAATTTGTGTTGGCCATGTGCTTTTCTTGTCTTTCCTTCTTGTTTTTAGTTACCCCGCCCTCTTATTTAGACCTTGTTATCCTGATTGTTTTCACCTGTCTCTTGTGTGCTTTGTTCTACAGTATATATTGTGCTGTGTGTTCTCATTTCTTTGCTGGTTTGTTTCAAAGCTTGTATACTTCCTGAGCATTTTGTCTTGCCTGTTCTAGTTGTCCTGTCTACTTACTGTACTACTACTTTCTTAATTACTACCTTCTTTAGTTTTTTTTTTCCAAGTGTTTACTTAATTTTGTGTTCTAATCTTTGTCTTGCCTTTATTCTTATGACCATTTTTGTTCCATTGTTCTGCCAGTCTCAGTCTTGTATTAGTAGTTGATCATTAGTTGTCTTTTGACAACTTTATGTGATTGTTTAATTCTCTTTTTAAGATTCTAGAAGTCTTTTATTTCAGTTTCTGTTCTCTGTTCTCTGGTTGCCCAAGTTAGTCTAGTTTTCCTTTTTTTTTTTTTTTTGATAGGATTTATATTTGATTTCATATTTTCTTTTAGATTTAGTAAGTTATTTTATTGTATATTTTTGCTATCCTCTACTTTTCCAGTCCTATCCCCTGTCCTGACTTCTCTGACCTGCCAGTCTGAAATTTACGTGGCTTACTCCAGGATTTAGCTCTGGTTTTGACCACTCTTGCTCCTACTCCTGGCTGGCTGTTCATTTTAATGTCATCTTATCCCTACCACTGGCTTCCCTGTGTTATTGCCTCTTCTGTTTGAATCTTGTCATACCCTTGTCTGTCTACTTGTGCGTAATTCCGTCAACAAAAATCTTTGCATTGTTCATTGCTGCAACTGGGTCTGCTTTCTTGCAATCAACCGTGACATATTCTATAGAATCAAAGTCAATAACAGACGAATAGGCAGTCCACAAGCATCCAAACACATAATTAATCATACCTGTAGCCACTGGGACTGGTCACTGTGCCCAGATGTCCAAGCGTTGACCTTCCCTTGTTTATCCAGTCTTGCTTTTCCAGGCTCCCAAGTGAACATGTCCATGTTAAGAGTCCGGAAGATGCTGGAGGCTGTGATCTGGTAGTCCTGGATGTGGCCAGACTTCATGCCCATTGGCTCCGAACATCCTGAACAATTCAAATGTGTGTAAATAAGTCAAGGTTACACAAACATTGGTTTCTCCATGTAACTTATGTTAGCTATTGCATCATGGCCAGCAGTGGTGTTAAGTAACAAATTACAAATACTCAAATTACTGCAATTAAGTATGTTTTTCTGGAATTGTACTTTAAGTAGTTTTAAAAATGCGTTCTTTGAGTTAATTTTTAGTGCTGTATCAATACTTTTACTCCACTTTTTTCCTTTAACCTACAGTCACTACTTTAATTTTTTTCTTGTCTATGGTGATTGGCTAAAGTAAAATAGTCAGTCCTGTGATTCCCGTCTAATTAAATGTCATAATACAGAACAACCTCAAGACACAGATGACGCAAAATCTTTACACACAATGACTGAGAGACTATTTAGATGCACAACACTGATGAGAAAATGATGGATGTCTAGTGTATGATAACTAAAATGCCCTTAAACAATAACTAAATGCACTAGAGATGTTATGTTTACACAAACACACACACACAAATTGCATGTAAACACATCAACCTTTTACAGTGTCATATTTACTACTCAGTACTCTCTTGAGTATGAGTACTTTGAAAAAGGGCTACTTTTACTCTTATACTTTGAGTAATATTTACAAAAAATAATTTTACTTGTTGTACATTTTGGGGTACGAAATGATACTTTTGAGTATCATTTTTCAGTACTCTTTCCACCTCTGAAGGCCAGCCATGCAGTATATTTTAGCAGAAATGAACAATCAATAAACATATACATTATTAACATATTATTTTACTGGAAAAATCAATTGGTTACTTTAAAGTGAGTAAAGATGTAGCCTATAAATATCTTTATGCATTTATTTTTCCTAATTTGTGTATGATTGGTAACATTTTTTCTTTAAAATATCTTATTTTGTGTTCAACAGAACAACAAATATCAAACTCATTCATTCATTTTCTTGTCGGCTTAGTCCCTTTATTAATCTGGGGTCACCACAGCGGAATGAACAGCCAACTTATCCAGCAAGTTTTTACGCAGCCGATGCCCTTCCAGCCGCAACCTATCCCTGGGAAACATCCACACACAAACATTCACACACACTACGGACAATTTAGCCAACCCAATTCACCTGTACCGCATGTCTTTGAACTGTAGGGGAAACCGGAGCACCCGGAGGAAACCCACGCGAAGGCAGGGAGAACATGCAAACTCCACACAGAAACACCAACTAAGCCGAGATTCGAACCAGCGACCCAGCGACCTTCTTGCTGTTAGGCGACAGCACTACCTAATGCGCCACTGCGTCGCTTATATTGTAAACTTTTAGGCTCAAATATTCTTTTCCAGTTATCAAATACATATATTTTTTATTATTATTTTAGTTTAGTAACTATTAAATTGTTTTAAATTCAATATTGCAATATATACAGCAGTGTAAAACCTTGTGGAAAAACATATTCTGCAATTGTTTATTAAAACCACATGGGTCTCCACTTTTGCCATGACCTTTCTTTTCGGTTTTAACAAACGTATCTCTCAAGTTTTTATAACTTTCTTCCTTTCTCACTGCTGTTGCAATTTCTAGCCAAGAATTATTGGCCATCTGGGTAACCCAATGATCACGCATGGATGAATCATAAAGATCTCTGTATAAGAGTACATGTTTCAGACAAAATCCAAACCAAAGTGATTCATATTAAACTCAAATGAAATGTGTTGGCATGTGAACTGTTCGCTTGAGTCTCAAAAAATGTTGTGCGCTTTCTAGCCTAAATCAAGTTTTGTGAACCTTTGCAAACACCGCAATGACGTCACAGTTGCCGTGCAAACTCAACCGAACTAGGACGACGTTGAGTATAAATCAGCCTTTATGCCAACCTTGTCATCATTTTCCAGCAAAATTGAATTCATAAATGTAAAGATACAGGATTTACATGACTGCTGATATTTACATTATAAAACAATGCTATAATACTATAAAAAGATCATACTTTTTCAGCAAACGATTGCAAAAATGCTATAGTAAAATAGATAATAGTAGATGTCTCAATACTGTATATAACAATAAATATAAAAATAACAACAGGAGCTTTCATGTTCTTTTAAAAAAGAAGTACATTAGGGTTAAATTTGATATTTTATGGTGTTTAAAGACTCACTCACCTTATTTTAGCAAATGAAAATTGCATATATATATATATATATATATATATATATATATATATATATATATATATATATATATATATATATATATATATTTCATGTATGAAATTGTTTTAATTTATGGAAATTTTACAGTAACTTCTTTTTTATTATTATTTATTTATTACCAGTAATTATTGTTCAAACATGTTTCTCAAAAATTAGTGAAATACTTTTCCCCTCAATATACACATGACATATAGATCCCACAACACGGCTAAGAGACTTGATTTCAGCACTATTTATTGACAGTCTGGACAATGTTTCAGGGGCATAACAGAGCTCTGAAGTCCCCTTTGGACGTGCACTCAGAATGATGCATGCTGTCTATTGAGGTAACTCACCTGAGAGCTCACAGCCCAGCAGCTCCATGCGGAGAGTACAGTGTCTCCTGCACACCTGCGGGTAGATCCTCACATACTGAGCCTCGATTGGAGGGGTGAATGAGTTCGCAAATGGAGTGTTGTTATCAATATTCCCTCGGAAGATCTAGAGGGAGAACGTGGGGAGATTTTACAAAGATGAGAGAAGGTCAACGCTGCTCCATCACAGTCACCCCAATTTAATACACCGCGCTTTAATCAAAAGTGTATTTACCAACACTGAAGTCAAGCCATGCATGAAAAATGTTTGAGGTAAAAGGGTCCAAAGTAGATTAAATTTGCATTTCTTAATAATAATCGTAGTAACAATCCACAAAAAATGAAACTCGTTTAAATCATGAAAAACAATGTCATAACATAACTGTAAACCACTTTATTGTTATTATTATTATTATTATTATTATTATTATTACTATTATTATTATTATTATTATATGCTATTACTACAAATCTGTGGCTGCATAGTTATGTGCTCTTTCTTTATAAGGAAGATTATAGTGATATGCCATTCAGTCTCTAGAGAAAGCTAGATGTTTTTCATAATAAATATGAAAAATAGGCTATGCATAAGTATGAGTACCCACTATTTTGTGTGGATTTCAAAACCTGTAGTCACTTAATGCTGAATGATTACAACATACAATTGATTTGAGTGACGCAGTAAACAATCCCAACACAGGTGTAACCAATCATGAAAAGACTTTTAAGACAGCTGATTGCTAGTTGTGCTTCTCCTTACTGTGAACCGGAATGTAGCAACATGGGAACCACAAAAGAAATTTCTTAATGACCTAAAACCCAGGATAATTCGCCAACATGAATTAAAAGAAAGATGCAAAAAGCTACCGCAAAGGTTTAATGTCTCTATCTCCAGAGTCAGAAATACAGCACGGACATAGAAGGCCACAGGAACAGTTCTTGTGAAGGAAAGATGTGGTAGACCAAGAAAAAATATTTCAAAGGCAAAGAATGGTTAGAATGGTCACAGACAAAAAAACAGACCACCTCCAAAGAGCTCCAGGAACATTTTACTGCTGATAGTGTCATTTGTACATCGTTCCACAGTCCAGTGCACTCTACACAAACAACAGCTCAATGGAAGGTAATGCAGAAGAAGCCTTTTTTCTCTTCTGCCAACAGGAAGAGTCATTTCATATATGCAAAAGCATGAATCATTTTGGAAAAATATAGTGTGGACAGATGCCACAGCCATAGGTGCTTTGCATGGTGGAAAAAGAACACAACATTCCAGGAGAAGATCCTACTCCGTACTGTAAAATATTGTGCAGGATCCATCATGCTTTGGGGAAAGGTGACAAGCACAGGTACCAGAAACCTTGAAAGAGTCAAAGGACGCATGGATTCCACCCAGTATCAACAGATACTGAAGAACAATGTTCAGGAATCATTCAAGAGGCTGAATTTATGGTATGGTTGGATGTTTCAGCAGGACAATAATCCAAAGCACAGTTCTAGACCTACCAAGGAAATCATGCTCAGACACGATACAATGTTCTAGAATGGACATCCCAGTCCCCAGACTTGAACATCATTGAAAACCTATAGATTTATTTTAAAAAAGCTGTTAAAGCTCAGCACCCATAAACCCTGACTGAACTGGAGAAATGTTGCTAGGAAAAATGGCCCAAAACGCCTTCAGCGTGAATTCAGTGACTTATCCTTGACTATACGAAGTGTCTACAGGCTATTATTTTAGCAAAAAGTTGTTATAAAAAGATTGATGTCTTTATTCTGTTGGGGTGCCCAAATTTTTGCACAAGTCTGTTTTTGTTATGACTTAAATTGCCTCACATTTGTTGATTAAATAAATGTTATGTCAGAACTGAGATGTTGCTTTTTCGCTAGGGAATAAAATGTGAAGCTGTTGATTTGAAAGACCAGCAGACTGGCTTGCAATTCTAAAAAAATTTAAAGTGTGGGCAAACTTTTGCATTTAACTAAATTTGTGTGTTTTCATCAAAACCGGCTAAATCCAGTGTAATTAGTTGAAAATCACTAAAGATGCAATAAGAAATTATTTTACCCAACATAAAACACATTACACAAACCATCTAAAACTAAAAACACTTAAATCTGTCAAGTGTCAAGTGCATTAATCACCATTAAAATTAACATAATTGAAATCTTAAAAATCTGTTTTCATTTTGGATACTTAGGATTTAGATTTACTGCAAGTAGAACAATGTAAACACTGCAAACATAGTAAACTAAGCTTAATGTAATGTAAAAACATTGTGAAACATCATCGTCTCTGCATTGTCCATGAATATAAAAAGCATATCAGGCGTATATGTAATATGAAGTAATATAAATAATGTATAGTTTTATACATTATGTATATATTTTATAAATAGCTTTCATTATCAGATAAATCACAAGATAGGCTTACTGGGCAAAAAGGGGATGCCTCTTAGACACTAGCTGTAACTGTCATTCTTATCATACTCAAGGCCTTGTTTTTTTTTTTCATCTCTTGTTTATCCTCATAGCATCCATGTTGAATAAAAGAACAGTATTTTACCTTTGTCTTTTGTAAATGGAGCTGCTGTTTAATGTAACTATAGTAATTCGGATTCATTTATAGCATCACCGCGCAAAAAAAAAACAAAAAACAAAAAAAACCTTATGGATGCATGCTACACTTTAGACTGTACAGTACAGTATTTAAAACTCCTTATAAAAACTGTTGTGTAAGTGCGCCGTACATTGAAAACATATTATTTGATTCGCACATTCTGATTGGCTCTCAGGAAGCACGGCAAGAGGCGTTTAGAAGCTTTTGCGAACAAAATGTTATTTCTGAATGAGCTAATGCTGGGATTTAGATGATTTGAAGCAAAATTATTTGTTAAACATGTGCCTACGTGCCTATAGCATTCCCGCAAAGTCATTAGCTCATTTCTGGCGGAAGTGGTGTTTAGCGGCTTTTGCATCTGAACTGAATATATACAGTATTTTTTTTTCCAAGCATGCAAAAAAAAAAAAAAAAAAAGAACACCAATCACATTTTAATATGTAAATATTAAAAAAATTATTAAATACAACTAACAACTATTTAAATTATCAAAATATATTAGCCTAAAATATCCTAGCAGCAAAAGACTTTAAAAGTTTAAATGTTCAAAATAGTAATAACTCTCATTATTATTTAATTATAATAATAATAAAAAAGATAATATCTGAGATGATGGACAGTATGTCATGTGAGGCCACAGTAGCTTTCATCATTTCCATCATTCTGCCTGAAAACCTCTGCATAGAGCTTGAGGGAAACAAAAGCACATGCTGAGTTTTTTTAGCAATTAAACAAAAGAAGAACAAAAAAATCTCACTATGTCTTCATCTGTGCCCTTGACTTTGTATGTCCTCCAGGTCTTTCCGTCATCGCTGTAGGCCACTTTGTAGGACTTAACATATTCTGGGCTCCCGATGCGCTTGGCTCCTTGGGTTATCACTCCTGTGACCCGCATCCTCCTCTGCAGGTTAATCTGAGAAAGAAACAGATGCAGAGAGAAAGACAGAGAAAGAAAAAAAATCTGTTATATTATTGAATTTATTAATATATATATATATATATATATATATATATATATATATATATATATATATATATATATATATATTTTTTTTTTTTTTTTTTTTTTTTTTTCTACTTTTTATATCCATCTAAAGTTTTGAATTTAAAATATCTCAGCATATTTGAGAAAAACAAAGAGTTACAGTTAAAAGTATACAGTGAGTTAAAGGGATAGTTAAACCAAAAAACTTTGCCATCATTTACTCAAACTTGTAACCACTGTCTTCCATACTATTTGTATGTCCTGTTATTAAAATCAATGGTTATATGTTTCTAACTTTCTTGTTTAGATGCAAAAACCTCTAAATGCCTTCTGAAATTTTACTCTTAAAATTAATATTTTTATCAGGCTCCTGTATATATGTTCAGTAATACCACTTTTATGGCAAAGAATAGGTCCTTTTTCTGTTTTTTTAAGTAAAATAAATCTCTATCTAAACATAAACAAAGAAGGCTGAGAACAATTTCACTTCATTTTTGTGAAGTGTTCATGCACATAGAGTTTTTTTGTATCTGTACTTGTCATATATTCTGTTCACATGTACAACATATTCAAAACATATATATAGAACAAATTGAGGGTGAGTAAATTGTGAATAAATGTTAATTTTTAGGAGAGAACACAATAGTAACTTCCTGAGACACCAGTGCCAAAAATAACTAGCGAATGTGGAAGTTTCCGTAGTCTTTTTTGGCATATAATACATTATTTGTGCCTCAGAGTAAAAATGCAAAATGCAATAAATGCTGTCATGTCATCATGTGTTCTGATGTCTGAAAAACTGTAACACAATCATGTGAGATTTCTGGAAGATAATCAAGTCAAATGATGACATACTTTGGCTTGGGGATTTCATAATGATATTCTGAAACATTACTTGTGATTTTGGGTGATGAAACTTATCTGCTAGCTTGCTGTATTTTGGGGAAAGTATTTGGAGAAGACACTTCCATAGTTTTTATGCCCATATCTTATGTCTTCTAATTAAATGATCCAGTTAAATTCAGTGCATGCACTTTTAATGTCCATTTTCAGAATTTATGTTTATCTTTTATCTTCTATATTTTATAATGGAATCTCCCAAAATCCACATAAAATATGTAGATCTAAATAAAGCAAATGAGGCAGCGGGATTGTGTGATGTTTTTATAAAACCGTGCAATAAACTAGATGTTATACTGAGAAACTTTTCAGACACAGTATAGGCAAGTACTTTATCAGTTTCTGGACCACCAGAGAAAATAATTCCAAAGAAAGAGGCTACAAAATGACTGCAACACCAAGCAAAACACAGCACATTTGTTTCATCCCCAAATGAGCTATTCACTTTCAAAAGCACAGCAATACATTATATGATTGATTGTTTAAACAAATTATTATTATTATTTTTTTTAATTAAGCTGTTTTTATTGGTTAGCATGTCAAATTCATGTGACAAACTTACACTTAAGTGAAATCTACATGTGGAAATTTTTCTTCCTCATGTGAAAGCCATTAAGAAACTCATTATGAAATGTTATAGGAAACCCATTACTACTAAAATGACTGAATTTTGGCCAGAATAATTTCACTTAGCACTGGTAAATGATCAGAACTTAACTCTTTTTTAGGCCAATTATGAGACAGCACTTCTATGCCGAAGGTTTTTTTTAATTATTTTTTTTATGGCAATCTGAGTAGGTGTATTATAGTACAGAAAGCTCTAGTGTTGTAATTGCCCAGAATGAGTTATTGGACTACTTGGTCCCCTGAGTGCAGGATACAATATAATCAGAAAAAAACATATAGATCAGATCACATGTAAAAATGAAGAGGTACTATTTATAGGCAATGATGGACAAGGACTCTGATCACTCATGTTTTTATTTATTTTTTTTATTTTTTTATCTAAGAATGATGAAGAAGTCAGTGAAAGAGTTCCATTAACAAACACAGCCATTTTGTGTGTGTGTGTGTGTGTGTGTGTGTGTGTGTGTGTGTGTGTTATGAATAGACCTAATAGAATCAACCTTAACCCTGATAACCCTTTAAAATATACAGTATATATTTTTGTCAAAAAAAAAAAAAAAAAAAGCCGTAATTAATGCTGTTAAATTTAGATGCCAAATATTCCCAGTGCCACAACAAAACCCACCACCAGGCTAAAGATGTCCTGGAAAACTTAGATGAGTGAAAATTTGCTGTTGACTCCTCCATTGACAATAAAAAAAAAAGTCAGCAAAAGACTCTCACAGGCTCATCAGGAACATACAATTAACCACCATCAAATAAAGATGTTGAAAATTCTCAGTTCCAAAACACGTCCACCACCATGCCGAAGTTCTCTATGATTGCTAGATAAGTGATAAAACACAAATTCTGTTTCATCCTTCCTTGACAAGACAAGTAGGAAGGCAGCAAAAGACTCTGATGGGCTCAAGATCAGGAATCAGGGCTACATTTGAATGGCCAAACATGAACTTTGAAAATTCTCTAAGCCATTACTTCCCATCACCATGATGAGATTGTATTAGGCCCTGTTTATACTTACCTGTATTTGTTTCATTTTTAAAACTGATAACTTTTGATAAGGTTACACCTTCTGTCCACAAGACCCCAGGGTTTTTCCCACACAAAAAATTTAGAATTTTGACAACACTGTAGAGGCAATACTCATTTGGAAACACTGGTGCTCTATGTCAGTGTGAACAGTGCAAAACAGAGACATCTGAAAATGGGGCCATGGCGGCCATGGGGGGGGGGGGGGGGGGGGGGGGGGGTTAGGGGGGGGTCAGTGTTATATGGTGAGTCATCTGTGGATATTTATTTGATATTTTTGCCCGAATTTGGTAAAAAAAATCTGCAGATTTATGCAGAATGATTTTGGGAGCACCGTAACTATAAACCTAATAACAAATGAAATAAAAATAACAACTTACTTAATGTTTACAATGCAAATCCAGTTAGATCCACTTATTTGGCAAACAAAGTCTCTATATAATATATCTACTAAACAAATTAATTTAAAAACTGAAGAAAATTTACACACATTTACACAAGTAAAAATAGACTTGATGATGGGCTGAATATCTGCAGAAATCTGCAGATTCCGTGTGGGTCTAGTCATTGCTTATCATTCCCTTACTCGGCAAGCTCCTTTCACATAACCACAATGCTACTGAAAGATGACAGACTGGTCTTAATAACCTGTAAACAACAACATGGACATAGTTATTGAAGCTTTGTTCACAATCTTGAGCATTTTAGCAGCCATTGTGCAGTGCAATTTGCCTTCATGTGTAGTGTTCAACAGGTAGGCATACTTCCTGTTTATTCTTGATGGCATGCTTAGTGTCATGTGATGTACACTTTTAATGGTATTCACCTTATTCACCTTATTTTCAAATGTACGTTTTCTTTTTAACAAAAGAGGCAAAAAAATTACACATTAACACACACACACACACACACACACACACACACACACACACACACACACACATATATATATATATATATATATATATATATATATATATATATATATATATATATATATATGTGTGTGTGTGTGTGTGTGTGTGTGGGTACATATATATATATATATATATATATATATATATATATATATATATATATATATATATATATATATATATATATATATATATATACATACACACACACAAACACACGCACAAAGTGAGCATAACTGAATACACTTTTTTTCCACCTTCAATATGGTGATATTCAGGCAGATGAAACTTTTCACTTTGCTCATACTTGTGAGGTAAAATGAGCTAAAATAGAACTTTACCAAAACCTCTTAAAATAAATATGGAGGGAAAAAATGCATACCTGCAACCAAAACAAGCAAACAAACAATCAATAAATGTAGCAGGCGTGTGAATTTGTAATTCGGCACAAGTGAAAATAAAGCGGACCTGGAGCACTTTGCACATACAAAGCACGTCCACCAGCCGAGGACTTCATTTGAAGCATTCACCACAGGCTTAAATTCTAGCAGACAACTCTGAGTAAAGAGTCGGCCAGAGGCTGACTGAAACCAAAAACGAGTGGGACAGGACTGTTTTTGCACTGTTTATGAGAATGCAAGCAGCATGAATCTGGGAATGGAGGCACGGACCCTTTAGTTTCTGACATCAGACATCTCTCACAACTTAAACTGCAAGACCAAAGTCATTTCTATAAAGTAAACAATAAGTAACCAACCACTCCACTTCTCTTCCATACCATTACCCGCAGAAGCCTTATAGCCAGCATTTCCATTTAGACAAGCTGCCAAATAGTGTTTCCAGGCCCTCCCAGTTCTGCATTTCATAGTCACCCTCTGTGAAGTACACCGCTGTTTGTTAAATCCATGCCATGTTCTATTATACATTCCTAGAATGAAAAAAAAAAAGCTCAAGGAAAAACCTTCCCATGCTAGGAACAGATGTGGATGATTAAGCTTTGCCATATATTCACACAGCATCCTTTGAATCTTTGAATGTATTGTGTTTGACAGGCTGCAGGAATATACATTTCACATCACATGCATATCCACACAGCTTTTTTTTAATCCTAAAAATAGCACTCTACTACAAAGCTGAAGTAAGAAACGTTGTATCCTTTGAAAACAAAATTGGCATATACAGAATATTTTTATTTATATTCCTTATTTTGTCTTGTTATTTGTTATGTTCCAGGACTGATAAATCAAAATAAAATTAAAACAGGAAATTGTCATGCACGTCTTGTCAGGGAAGCATAGTTGTGTGATTAGTATTACTGTAAAAAATCTTGGTTGAATTTAGAGGCATGGGGAGTTCAGTGACATCACTGTTTTGAATAATGTTTGTTCTTTATAAGGGAAATGTATATATTTGAAGCCCAATTTATCAGCATAAACCAGCACAAATCAAGCAAAAATGAATGACACCAGTTTTGTGCGATTTAGAGGAACTGGGGTGAAAAGTGACGTCAAGGCTCTGAATTATTTAGATTTTTTATTAACAAGGGAAAAAGATACAGTGTTTATTTTAACTGCATAAAACAGACAAATCCAACATAAACAAATGACACCAGTTTTGTGTGATTTTGTGGAACTGGGGTGGAAGTCACAGCCCCAAAGTATGTTGCTATATCTAAACAAAGAAAAATAGATACATTATAATGGAACAAATTGAGTACTATGCTTGTTTGGAGAGATTTGAGCATAACGAGTGAAAAGTGACGTCACAAGGTAAAAAAAATATATATAATAATAAAAAATGCTTTTACAATCTCAGACACCAAACCAGCACAAGTGGTCGTTTTTGTGGCACAAATCAGCACAAACATAGTACAAACAATTGGCATAGTTTTGGGGATTATTTATTTTGGTAGGGTCTTCACAGAGGGCGGAGACCTCTTTGCTATCAGTTTAGTATGCTCATTATGAGACATAACTGCCTTCTGCTGGTCATGTCTTTATTGTGTTAGAGCATCCTGTGTATTCCAGTGAGACACTGCAGCGTCTCGCATGATAATGTTCATTCACACATACATACTTAATAACCACATTTGTAAATCCCCTCCAAAGCATCTATCATTAATGCAGAAAAATCATTTTTTAGTTATAGTATGTAATATTGCGCAGCTTGTTAGTGAACTATGAGTTTGTGTAGTAAATTCTGCTCCATATGAAAGCACATGCTAAAAAAAATATATTTTTATACAGAACAGGCTTCAGTGTGCATGAGACAAATGCCTTTCCCCACAAGGAAGCATTTTAAGCATCTAAGCAAGTTTCAACTACTCGCTAAAATGTTTAATGTTTAAATGAAAAAGGTGAGTAAACGATGACAGAATTTTCATCTTGCTTTTAACTAACTCTTTAAATAATTTTTGTGAATTATTTCTGTCATTTAGAAAGTATATACCTAAAATCATCTGCCACGGCCTTATCAACCTACAGCCAAAGACCGGCTGATCAGTACCTAGATAAGAGACCACACGGGAAAACTAGGTTGCTGTTGGAAGTGGTGTTAGTGAGGCCATCAGGGGAAGCTCAACCTGCGGTCTGTGTGAGTCCTAATGCCTTAGTCTAGTGAAGGGGACACTATACTGTCAGTGGTTGTCGTCTTAAATAAGACGGTAAACTGAGATTCTGACTCTCTGTGGTCATAAAAAGCCCCATGGCACTTTTTGTGTAGTGGTGTAACCCCAGTGTCCTGGCCAAATTCCATCCATTGGCCCTCACCCATCATCCCCATTCACTGAATTGGCTCTATCACTGTCTCTCCACTCCACCAATAGCTAGTGTGTGGTGAAGTGCACTAGTGCCGTTGTCGCATCATCCAAGTGGACGCTGCACACTGGTGGTGGTGTGGAGAGACCCCCTCATGATTGTGAAGCATTTGGTTGTATGGCCATACACAATAAATGTGCTATATAAATACACATTACATTACATAAAACACTATTTGTTGAGATGTTCCATTTCTAAGACATGGCTCCTTTTCTGCTACAAGTAATCAAGTTAGAAAAAAAAAACACTTTCATATAGGGAACAAACAATCACTATTAAAGAGCACATATTATGGGTTTTTGAAAATGCCCTTCCATGTAGTGTGTAACACAGTTCTAAGTGAAGTGAAATATCCAACTAAGGCTTAAATCTATAAGTGTATAGTGTTTAAAACTGTTGATTCAGCTATAAAAGAGTCGACTCATAGTGCTTCAAACGAGTCGTCTTGATAATGAGTCATTAGGTGTTTTACCATGACGTGACAACGAAGTCATTCATGCGCACGTGCAAACCCAGCAGATTTGAAACCTGCGGCCCCGCCCTCTAACACAGAAACCCACACACAAAAACATGCCACCGGTCGATTGAAGTCACACTGCAGATGGATATTATTGAGTCTCTACCCAAAGACGAAACCTCAGCATAAGCCCAACCTTGAGCAGTTGAAAACTACTGGAAACTTCTGGAAACTACACGTTACAAGGAATACTTCGTTTGTTAAAGGAAGGATCAGTAAAGAGTAATGATGGGCATGTCAGGACATGATATTGACTGTATTAAAGGTGCAATCTGAACAAAGAGAAGACATTGGCAAACAAACTTGTTTTTACAGTCTTATTTCTTTTTTTCTACTTTTTTTCTTGAAATTTAGTATGATTACAGTTGAATCACTGAAGTCCATGGAATGTTAAAAAACAATAATAACATAGTTGCTTCCTTTTCTGGGCTTCGAACATCTCGAGACTGCTGCTGTCAGATGTAATCTAATATCTTAATTTGTCTTCTGAAGATGAATGAGGGTCCCAGGGGATTGAAACAACACGAAGGCGAGTAATTAATAACATACTTTTCATTTTTGGATGAACTAACCTTTTAAGGTGAATATGCTCATACTGAATAAAACATTATTATGGTGTGTATGGTAAGAATTTGTAATAATAATAATAATAATAATAATAATAATAATAATAATATATATATATATATATATATATATATATATATATATATATATATATATATATATATATATATATATATATATATATATATATATTGGGAAGTGTGGGAGGCGTGTGATGGCTTAGTGTCCCACCAGTGACGATATACAGCCAGATCACACTGCTATGAGAGTAATATTGCATTGATACAACAGTTCGACGGCACATCCATGTATATAGAAAGAAAATCAGACTAAAATAAAAAAATTATTTTGTATATGGAACTACTTTTCTTTCTGATGGCAGAACAGCAGAAACTGCTGCTACTTAAGTATAGTAATGTCGAAAGTGATAACAAAGGAGGTAATTTTGCTCACGTTTAAAGATTATAAGGCTGAACAGCATGAAATGCCCCATAAAAAGCTAAAGCAGCGCAAACACTACCAGATTGCTGTTGTGTTTGCGATAGGAAAAAGGCTTAATGCATCAGCCATTTCTTCTTTCTTTGGAGTGTCACTCTATGTGGGCAAAGTAGTACAAAAGAGTAAAGAGACTGTACAAGTTTTATTGTTGCAGAATATCGCATATATATATATATATATATATATATATATATATATATATATATATATATATATATATATATATATATATATGAAAAATATTTAATAAAAAAATGAAAACCAAATATTTATGAATTGTTGAGAAACTAAAAGTTGAAGCAGTGAGAAAACAGTAAGAGTGAACTGATCAATTCATCATTGGGAACTTCAATAATCAAAATTTAAGTGTGCACTACAAGGTTTCTCTAAACACTGTGTACTGTAAAAGCTTTTTGTCAACTCTGTGTGACATTTAACGTGGCGTCAGCTTATTGCAGAGTAAAATGGCTCTAGATGGACGCATTTAAGCACAATATAATTGGCTCATAACTTCAGCCCATCTCCACTTCATGCTAGCATTGTCAGTTTGCTCTTCCACGGCGGGGGCACATTCTCAGTGTTAGTGTTAATGTGAAGCCCAGGAGTGAAGCTGCCATGGAGGGAGGACGTGCCCACAGGGACTGACACCATGCCAAGACAAACTCTTGTGTAGGTCACGACTCAGTGCAGCACAGATCTGCTCCGACAGACACTATTACTCAAATTTAAGTGCTTAGTGGGAGAACAAGAGGAGGGAAAAAGTGTTTCTTAGCTGTTTTTGCTTAAGAACCTAGAATTGTTGTTGAAGTGGTAGACCAAAACACTACTAAAATTGTTCTAATACTGGACACAATTATGCCAAATACAACAACATACCCATTTGAATAATAAATAAATCTAAAATGTCAATGTTTTTATTTTATTTACTGCTTGCCAGCTTGCTTGCTTGTTTTATTATTTAAGATTATTGCACACTTAATCCAAAGTTATCATCTGTATTTTTTGTGTGTAAAAAATAAATTCGACCTCAAGTTGTGCGAATCATATTGACACACTGCCTCCGAATCTTTTGACTGTCATAATACAAATTGAACCGGGTTGGATTTTATTCTGCTTTTCGTACCCGAAAAAGTGCTTTGAGAGGTACTTTGACAATTCAAAATAGCTGTACAAACAAAAAGCTAAGTACAGAATGCCGTCATTTGAGCTAAAGATGACAAACACAACTTTATGACAAACACAGTGCATAAAATAGCCAAAATGTGGTGGATACTTGAGAACCCCTTTTTGCTGGATTCAGTGACTGGCACACCTCCCCCCTTCTGCTGCTTGGTGTGCGTCTGTGTATATGGGTTTGCCCATAAATTTGACTTACTACCCATAAACATCATAGAAAGCATGCTCTGCATATGAATACAAAAAAACAAAAACAAACAAAAAAAAAACATACAAAATTTTTGGACTTTAGTGTGCAAAGACCTTTACACTGAAAAAAAAATGTATAGAATTTACTAAATTTTTTAAAGGTAACTGGTTGCAAACTATTTATATAAGCTGAATTTAAACAAACAAGTTACGTTGAGCATTACTAAATGTAATTTATATAAATTTAGCCCATGTACAGTTCAAGTCAGAATTATTAGCCCCTGAATTATTAGCCCCCCTGTTAATTTTTTTACCCCAATTTCTATTTAAAGGAGATTTTTTTTTCAACACATTTCTAAAAACAATAGCTTTAATAACTCATCTCTAATATCTGATTTAGTTTATCTGTATCATGATGACAGTAAATAATATTTGACTAAATATTTTTCAAGACGTTTCCAGAGCTTAAAGTGACATTTAAAGGCTTAACTAATTATGTTAACTAGGCAGGTTAGGGTAATTAGGCAAGTTGTTGTATAATGATGGTTTGTTCTATTGACTATCGAAAAACAAATAGCTTAAAGGGGCTAATAATTTTGACCGTGATTTGTTTTTTTTCTAGCCGAAATAAAACAAATACGAATTTTTCAAGAAAAAAAAATATTATTAGACATACTGTGGAAATTTCCTTGCTCTGTTAAACATCATTTGCGAAATATTTAAAATAGAATAAAAAAATCAAAGGGGCTAATAATTCTGATTTTAACCGTAAATTGTTTGCAACCAGTTATTTAAAAAAAATAGAAAAATATTGAATAAATATTTTTTAGTTTACTTTCTTACTTGATTGCTGTATTGTAATGTGATATGCTGAAGCTGTTTGAATGTTAACAGCTCGAAATGCTTAATGAAAGCTTCTAGTCTTGGGCTTACTATGCGGAAGTGTGATTTAATAGACATTATTGTGCTTTTTATAGATTGTTTTCAAGAAAAGTGAGCCTAAAATAAATAAATAAATAAAATTATATATACATACATATATATATATATATATATATATATATATATATATATATATATATATATATATATATATATATATATATATATATATATATATATATATCACAGTGGAAAGCACCTATGTTGAAAATTCTGGACCCCTCCATGAGTTCTAAGTAGGAGATAAAAAAAAAAAAAGAAATTACAGGGTGATCAAATACTTATTGACCTTACTGAATATGTATGCAACTGCAGAGTGACCTATGTCACGACGCTACTAACATTGTGTTTCAATTCAATTCAAACCACTAAAATTGATCTAAACAATGTGAGTAATAAAATCATGTTGTTTTCATATACTGTATTAGCTAGTTGTTTATTAGGTGTAACAACTGATTACAGGGCCATGTACTCATTAGAACATAATGAAGTGGCTGGCCTTGTATGTAGACTATTTTTAAGAATTCAACAGACTTAAATGGATGATTCTGCTTATTCTACAATTTAAACACCCAAAGACACTGTTCAGATGTTGGATTTCAAGACATTTGTCAGGCTTTTGTCCTCAAACTGCTCCTGTGTGTAGGACAAATTTCTTATGCATCTCATTCAAAGCCTTTTGTTTTGATGTAAGTTTCTGACAGTTGTAGGCTGTGAAATAACTGAAAGCATTCATTGTGGTGATATAGAACTGTAAATCGGCCAAAACCTGCTTGGAAATAATTTACCTGTGCATTTCCCTAAAAAAATAGCTACTAACATTAGATAACTCTGTCACTCAGGGGCGGACTTAACCAATAAGCGAGATAAGCAGCCGCTTAGGGCCCCCAGGGAATTAGGGGACCCCAACCAATGCCAAGAAGCCAATAGTAATCATATAGCGGTTTTATACATTTTCTATTATATGTTGCAAAATCTGTCTATTACTATTAAGGTTTTATTACTCATACTTCTTTTCAAAACTGGGGACCCCCATGAATAGTGGAACGTTCCTTCCATACTACACATGCAAATATTGAAGTCTAATCACAAAAATGGCTATTTAACTCTACATATAATTAGTTTGTGAATTTGTTTTTTTATATTGGTGAATTTATTGTATTTAAGTTTACATTAAAGGCTAAAGTTTCCACTTAAAATAGATTTTAACATCCAGTTTATTTACATAAAAAAATCAAGAGAGAAAAATTATCTATAGAGACGGAGAGTGTTTTGAGTTTTAATGCCAGGGTCCTATACCTGGAATTGCTTAAGGCCCTCCAATCACTAAGTCCACCTCTGTAATCACTATCACAGTAATGGCATTTACATCTTCAACAAATAAATACAGAAAATGTTTTTCAAACACAACACAGCAAATCAGAATTTGCTTTGTTGTGGGAAAGATATGGAAATGAGTGCACACAGATGCACAGCTCACTGGGTGAATGCATACACTTGTGCACATACGGCAAAAATCACACTCTTCATACAGGTATGCACATATATGGTGGAATCACAGAGCTAAAAAGGTGATCTGACACACACTCATTCAGGCCAGTTGAAGTGTTTATAATGCTGTTACAACCCACCAGTCTATGTCAATCCAATTCCATCTTATTCATTTTTCCAGAGTTTTCAGTGGCTCATTTCACAGTTGATGCTCCAAACTCCAAATTTGGGCTGAATTCAAACAAACAAATTAAGGTGAACATTATTAAACTTAATTTATTTGTTTAAAATCAACACAAATAAATAGTTTGCAACAGTTCTGCATGCAACCCTTTTTTAGTGTACAGAGCACTGCACATGTTCTTGTGCTTCAACAAATATGGTAAATTATGTCAAATATCTTCGAAATTCCCTAAATACAGACTAAAAACAGTGTGTTGTGTCTAAAGTGAATTTAAACGGCTGTGAAATACATCTCTGTGCAATAAGAGCCCCTTTGATGAAATGTGAAATAAGAGCCCCTCTTATGGGTTTTTGAAAATGACCTTCCATGCAGTGTGTAACACAGCTCTAAGTAGATAAAAATATCCAGTAGAGGTTTAAATCGAAAAGTGCATCTTGTTTAAAATTATTGATTTTGTAGCATAATAGTTGACTCAGGGTTGAATAAATGAATCTGGGTTTAGATCTTTTGCTTGATCACATCGACATCGATACAGTACATCCCCACATATGTACTTCCAGTTCTGGTAAAATGTGCACACCCTTTCCCTCCACACACTAGAGAAGGCGCAGGGGATCAAGGGACTGATCATGATGAAATATGACGATCAGAGACAGATGAAGGTTCGGCTGTGGGGAATAAAGGGTTAGAGTACATTTTCACAACAATGCCACAGTATAGCCAACCTAGAGCTGTGTTTGTTCCTGTCATTATTCTGATTTTTGATACAATAATCTACACTGCAATGAAGGATTCATTGGCCGTTTGCGACTGAAGGAGCAGCAGAAACTAGGGATGCACCGACATAGATTTTTTGGCCGATATCGATAACCGATAACCGTTATAAGCCGATAATTATAAATATTTCAAAATGTTATATTTTTATACAGCAATCTCCAAAAAGATTGAAGTGCTCTTATGAACTGAATAGTCTATACTCAAAGCAAAAAGTTATAATTTCAAAATTGCAAGGTGATTATTCTACCTATATTCACGATTTCACATAAATCAGCATCCAAAAAAGTGATTATTTCCTTTTCTTCATAGAAAATTAACATGCAACTTGACTGTTGCATAAAAATAATAGGTTAAATAATGAAATGGGATTTAATCAACAAGCAAGTTAAATATATTTTAAATAAAATGAAAATGAAAGAGCTAAGGAGTAAAACCAGCTCAAATGTTCTTGAATAAAACATGTTAGAGTTATATACATGTGAACAAATATGTCAAGTCCGTATATATATATATATATATATATATATATATATATATATATATATATATATATATATATATATATATATATATATATATATATAGGGCAGAATGAGCCTATGTTGGCCTATAGATATGGATGTGAAGTATTCACCCATTATACCCAGATGAGCCTGTGTTATTAATTTCAGTAGTTGTTATCTTGAAATAACATACATTGCAATGCTGTGATTGACCAATCCAAATCAAGTGTTCCAAAAAGCCTTGTGATAAGGTGTAATCCGGAGGCATCACAACATCAATCTGCATGTATTACACACTTTTTAAATAACTCCCACAATATTTCTTAGCATAACTAGTTGGTCTAACTAATGTTGAAATGCTTGGAAAGTCTAGACTGTGTTAAGGCATTTATTGTGCCTTCAATCAGTGAGTGAGAGCAGTCAGTCAAGTCTTTGTTTTCCCCAGAGGTGAAAAGCTGTCTGAGAGGCTCCTGCGGGATGGGGTGTGGAGAGAAGTGTGGAAGGGGAGAGGAAAGCAGCTTAAGATTGTAGACAGACCGCCAAGAAATGGGGGAAGAGTAATAGTCATAATACCAGGTTTAAAATGATTTGTTATCGCTGAGTGTGAAGCATATGTATTGGTGCGTATGTGTGTGTGTGTTTCTTCACAGTCAGCTACACTTGATGACAGCTAATTCACCATCCGGCTGAGATTTCGAGGGGCCACACAAATCACTAGCTAAATTCATTCTCCTAGTCTTTAAGTCTCTCTGAGGATGTATCAAAATCTTACAAAAACCACTGACAGCGGGTACAGCGCTCGCTGGGAGAACACGTCAGGATTTTGGAAAGAACAATCTCTTGATGAGTTTCTAGGAGAAATCATGAGGTTGGACATCCTCATGGACTTGCACAGCTATTAGATGTCATTTTAATTACTGATTACTGATGACTGTGTGTTGGTCATGAAGATTTTCACATATGAACAATCAAAATAGTCTTTGATTCATTAAGTTATTCATTAATAACACACATGTAACTACAAGAATAATAATGCTTCTAATATGTATTTACTTATTTCATATCTGTTTTATATAATGTAAATAATACTATTAACCAGCCCAATCTTGTTCCTGGAGATCTACCTTCCTGCAGAGTTCAGCTGAAACCATGATCAAACACACCTGTTTGTAATTAGCAAGCACTCCTTCAGATCCTATTTAGTTGGGGTAAGCTGCGGTCACACTAGAGTTTGAGCATGTGAAATTATGTTGTATGGCGCTGTGAAAAGGGATGGGATTAAACAAGATGATTAGACATTTAAAAAGCAAAAAAAACAAAAACAAATCAAGAATAAATATAAACTAAAGGACACATTTGGAAAAATTATTATCATTATTATTATTAATAATAATAATAAAAATTGCTAATGTTATTGTTTTTATTATTACACAAAAATCAAATAAGCAACAAAATAAATTTAATTAAAAAATAAAAATAAAATTAATTAAAAACCATGAGAACGACAAAAGTTAAGACAAAGAAAAATATCATCATTTACTGCAACTACTGCTACTACTACTACTACTACTACTACTACTACTATTATTATTATTATTATTATTATTATTGTTATTATTATTATTATTATTATTATTATTAATATTATTAAGTTTATGCAAAATATGTCTTAGATTTTAAATAAAGGGTTATTGTTTAAAGTTTGTGCATTTTTTAACTGTGGGAAAAGTTAATTAAATTACATTATTAGTTTATTGTAATAGCAGATTTTTAATTTACTCATTTGCATGGATAAACTTACAACCCAGGCTCATTCTGAAAACACTATATACATTTCTGGAGAGCACAAAATACTTTTCAGGAGCTATGTTTATTTGTTGCTTTTGTTTTCATGAATCCATGAGAGGCTGCTGTGTATGTTTTTTTTTTTTTTTTCAGATCTCAAAGTTCTTTCGCGAGTGCCATTCACGCCTGCTGTTCTCACATAAATCCACTAGAGGCCACTGTTGACTGATAACTGACTGACTGAAATCACTGACTGACCGATCGACTGACCCCACCCTCTTCCTTCCCTAAACCTAAAAATATGTACTCATATTTTTTCGATAGTCTTTACAACAAACTAATCTTATAAAATAACTTGCCTAATTACCCTAACCTGCCTTGTAAACCTAATGAACCCAGTTAAGCCTTGAAATGTCACTTTAAGCTGTATAAAAGTGTCATAAAAAAATCATTAAAAATAAAAGTGTTATTAGAAATGAGTTATTAAAAGTATTATGTTTAAAAATGTGCTTAAATTTTTTTCTCTTCTTTAGACAGAAACAGGGGGGCTAATAATTATGACTTTAACTGTACATATGTATGCATTGATTGTTTTAATCAATCAATCAATCACTCAAACAATCAATCAATCAATCAATCAATCAATCAATCCACATATATACATACATACATACATACATACATACATACATACATACATACATACATACATACATACCCTGAATATGACATACAATTGCTCGTATTATGATATAATGTTCTGCTCACACATCCCACCCATCATGTTAATTACACACCAATTAATCTCAATCTATCCTTTCATAGACTTGCACAAGACAAAAACAGGGGTGACCAATTAAAGCCGTGTGACTAAAAGGCCATGACTGGGTGATCCTTCATGCTCATAATAGCCACAGATGCTGGAGTCACTTCATGTAATGGTGATGCACACTGGCGCCATGTGTGGAGGGGACATTGGAAACATCTGGCATGGCAATATTTGTCAGATTTGCGGAAACTGATTTGGTTGCGGACGGCGGACATAAAACGGCTGTAATTCCCCAAGGCTGTTTATCAGCCTGACACCTAATCACGCAAGAGTCGTTTACCAATCATGATTTCAGTTCTCCAGCCACTGACAGGGGGGTTCAAGCTGTTGTGGTGGGTGCTTGGAGAGTGAGAGGCAGGCAAAAGCAGACACACAATACTGCAGACTTTGTTGATTATAGTAACACGATATATCTGCCTTCATGCTAATAGAAAAGTAAAAGAGCATTTCAGATTTGGGGTTAGTTCTCTGGATTTTTTTCTTTAATTTGCATGTTTGTAGTAAAATGCTTATTTGTCGTTTATATATATATATATATATATATATATATATATATATATATATATATATATATATATATATATATATATATATATATATATATATATATGTGTGTATGTATGTATACATACATACAAATATACATACACACACACACACACACACACACACACACACACACACACACACACACACACACACACACACACACAACACACACAGTTGAAGTCAGACTTATTTGCCCAGCTTTGGTTAATTTTCTTTTTTTAAATATTTCCCAAATGATGTTTAACAGAGCAAGGAAAATTTTTCAAAATGTCAGATAATGTTTTTTACTTCTAGAGAAAATATTATTTGTTTTATTTTTTTTTCGATAGTCTACAGAACATTCATTGTTCTCAGACTTTATATTTGTAGAAAACAACATGTATGAAATTCTAAACAATAATATATAAAGTTTAAAAGACAATTTCCTTCATTTATTATATTTATTTATTATTTATTATTATATTTCCTTTATTAACACTATTTTAGACAGTAAAGTTTAAACATTTCAACAAAATATTTTTATTTTTATTGTTATTACATATTTTACCTTATTATTGTTATTCATTCGCTTATTCATTCATTTTCTTTTCGGCTTAGTCCTTTTAATCCAGGGTCGCCACATTAGAATGAACCACCAACTTATTTAACATGTTTTTACGCAGCAGATGCCCTTCTAGCTGCAACCCATCTCTGGGAAACGTATTATTGTTATTTATTTATTATTATTATTTTTTTCATTTAAAATTTTTATATATTTTACATATACAGATTCAAAGAGAACCACAGGTCAACAGAGAGATTGCAAAAGACCAGCTTCTGTTTTAAACTGGACTGACTGAATATCCACTATTAAATATACTATTCAAAAATATACAGAAAAATGTAAAATAGAATAAAACACCCTTAATCTGTTGAAACACATCAATCTCATGGCTCATGTTGAGTTTGCAGCAAGATATTATTGGGAGATCACTGACAGGAACAGTGAACACCTCCGCCAGAGTGTATCTGAAGTTCGCATGCAAGTTTATTTTACATTTTATGGCAGAAACACCATTGAGCCTCTCTAGTTCCTGCTGTATGGGCACACGTCGATTATAAAACACACACAGGACATTAATATGGACAACTATGCGGATATATTAAATAGTTCACTCAAAAATACATGAAGAGAGACTTTCACTTTCACTTCATGCATAGTTAGTGAATAAACAGACTTGTTTTTTTCAGCACATCTGTTAATTAATTAACTACAATATTATGAACTGATAATCTTCCACACAGCTCTCAGATTCACTGTAAATGCTGCTCTCCGAATCACTGTCTATCTCCCCTGAGTCTGTGTTTGTGTTGCAGCTGAGAAAATTTGCGTGTACATAATGAAACTCCCCTTTCATGCAAACCCTTCCCTCTTTCACCACTGGACACTCCCACCTAACCAAAAGCTAGACTCACCCACTTTCCTGACTTTTTTCAAACTAGAGTCTGAATTTTCATACACGATTTTATGAACAAATGAGTATTATACTCATGTTTTAATATATAAGTGAGTGTATACTATATATACAGCACACTGACACTGTTATTCTACTACTGTCTTCCATCTAGACAGTAGCATGGCTAGCAGCTTTTCTCATTAACTCTAAATGAACTATGACTCATCTCAAGCAGGAACACGCTTGCAGGAGTAAACTCCACCACTTCAAAGACGGTTAACCAGCCTATTAAACCCATACCATGACACAATCTGCTGAGTCACGCACAACCATAATTATCCCACCTCAAACATTCAGGCTTTCTGCTGTGCTGAGGGCATTTTCACCGATAACATGATGTGCTGCTTCATTTACAGACAGGGTCATGCCTCAGGATTTAGTCCCTTCTGTCTGGAAAGATAATCTGATGGCAAAAAGAACACACTTTATGTTGTCTGTTTGAGAAACATGACACAAAGCAGAAGCTATATTTAATGCTGTGTATTTTAAATGTTGGATAAAAAGCCATTTTAAGGCAAAAAATAATGTGTCACAGCCACCAGCTAGAGTGCCCACCAGACACACTAGAAGGTACTCTTCACATCACATCAGACACTCAACTGGACTACACATCCTGTAATCCTCTGCAAATCACACCTGATTTTCATTAACTTTAATTACACTACACCTGTAGCCCATTATCAGTTTATCTCAAACTATAGCCCTGTGTTTTAGTCTGTGTTTTAGCGGTTGGATGTGGTATGTTGTTTTCTGTGAGTTATAGTTCTTTAGCTTCTTGTATTATTATTAATAAACACTTTTTGCATGTAGATTCTCTTCTCACCTTTCCCCTGGACCAAACATAACAACCAGTAACACTTTATAATAATGTCCCATTAGTTAATATCAGTTAATTTATTTACTAACATGAATAAACAATAAAAAATGCATGTATTTATTCACTTTTGCTAACATTCACAGTTCATTAAATTAAGTTGTCAGCTCATGTTAACTCAGTGCATTAATGCAAATCAGCACACTAGCCAACTTGTTCCATCACTTTGTATGTAATCGCTATCAGAACCCTCATCCAAAGAGAGCTTCAAACATCAAATCTGAGAATAAATGTTGGATGAACAATAAATGAAATGCCACATATTAACAACAGAACTACCAAGGCAGTAATTTTGACCAATATAATGCATGAATACATGAATATTTCCAAATTAACGCAAGAATATTTCCAAACGTACCTCTATATACATTTCGGGAGAGCGCCTAATATGTCTTTCTCTCATGAGTGCCATTTGTTCCTGCTGTTTTCACGTAAATCCGCCAGAGAGCACCCTTACCTCTTTACTGCTAAGTGCAGCAAAATGTGTTACTTTCAAATATGCTGGGTACAAGAAAGTGTCAGCAAAGAAAAGGCTGCAAAATTCTGAGATCAAAACATCAATTTTGTGAGGAAACAGCCAGTCATCTTATAAATTGACAGCCTGTCTGTTAATCTTTAGCATGTTTAGCATTAAAAGTAACTTTTATTATTAGCCTTATGTTTATTTTAGCTATGTTTTTATTAATATGTTTTTTTTTATTATTTACAACAAAATAAATGCTGGTAAAATGATAAGAAAAAGTACAGATAATTTTGTTTATGCAAACAAGGAATGTTGGAAATATGTAATTTAGAGATTTTTGAATTTGGTTACACTTTAGCATAGGGACCAATTTTCACTATCAACTAGGGGCCTGTTACTAGACCCACATGAAGTCTGCATGCGCAGAAATCCACAGATTTCCTGGATCACAATATCATTGTGATATGATAATAATAGTAAAATTAAAATTTACAGATGATATATTTACAATAAAGTTAGTAAAGTCAGTGTTGGTCAAGCTACTTGAAAAAATGTAGTGAGCTAAGCTATTACCTACTCTACTTAAAATGTAGCTTAACTACACTAAAAGCTACCCCCTGGGAAATGTAGCAAACTAAGGTAAAAGCTACATGGCAAAGTAGCTTAGCTACATCTAAGCTATTTTTACAATTTTCATTTAAGCAACTTCAATCCAAGTGAATCTTATCTTAGTGATCAATAAAACTGTCAATGTAACATATGAGACATAATAGTTCAGTTTAGTTATTTACTGTAAGTAATTTGCTGTACTAAACAGACAAATATATAGAATATAACAGCAAAAACATAAAATCCAATAAAACCAGGTGTTTCACATTTAAAATACTTTGGAATGAGCATTATATTGTATGTATAAGTGCTGTCAATTGATTAAAAAAAACAAAACAACTAATGACACATTTGACGGCGCATGCTGAAAGGCAGAGGAATGCGCTGTCTTTGATAGCTCGCGACTTTATTTGGCACTTTCACTGATACATTTACATGGACACCACTACTCCGATTTTAAAATGATTAGGATAACACTCTTATTTAGAGTCGACCAAGTAAGCAGCAATTTTTGATTACCTTAAAAGACCACCGAGTCACAAAATGTAGATTTTTATTCTTTTTCTGTTCGCCATGCGGTATCGAATTCCATGAAAACAAAAGTCGAAAGTTACAAATGAAACATAGGAAATTAGACTCTGGCGGAAACGCAGGATAGCCTGGTAATGTGATATTATTTGTTTTATACTGAAACTTGCCTTAAAAAAATGCTTCCTTTTTCTTATCCATATTTCTTTGCATGTTGAACACACGTCAGCCACAACAGAAAAAAAAAAAAAAAAAATGCAACTGTGTTGATTGCGTAACACGTTAAATATTTCAAATTAATAATTACATTTTATTTTAATAATAAAATAAATTTATAATGATATAATTTAATAAATTATTATCTTCTGTCTTTTAGAAGATATATTTTATGACAGACTTGATTTGTTTATAAGTGGATCTAATTGGATTTGCATTGTAAATATTAAATAAAAGTTAAAATGTATTATTTTTGTTTTAGAATTTAAGTTTTATTTATGATTCTCCTAAAATCATAGCCCATTAATCTGCAGATTTTACACAAAACTCTCAGCAGAAATAGCAAAAAAAAAAAAAAAAAAAAAAAAAAAAAAAAACATTAACAGCATATTATTAAGATATTGGCTGTTTATTGGTTTTAGAAAATTATGAATAAAATTAGCCAATGAGAGAAAAAAGTAATTAAACCCTCCGCAAAAAGATGAAACACAAAAGTGCCAAAAATCTTTCAGAAAAAAAGAGGATATGCAATGTTTTCATAATCATCATCATGTCTTCCTCAAGTCCGGAAACATGTTACTGGTTTGTGACATGCTTGTTTAAGAATGGGCAGAAAGCAGGAAAAATCCAGCTGTGCAGTACAGCCTAGCAAATAAACTGGTTCAAAAAAAGACTTCCTAACTAGTTTCAGCTTGTATCAAAATCTTGTTAAAACCTGTTAACTTATAGGTCTAAAATGACCATTGACCATTTTAACAGCAGAAAACAGAATACACTTTTTTTTTTTTTAAGTTTGATGATTTTTTAAAAATAAAATTTTATTATAAAGCATCTAATTTAAATTATTAAGTTAAATGAGAGATAGCATAACATATAGAGGATAACATGTGGATAATTGTATATAATTTAGTTCTAAATTAACAGTGATATTTATATAACTAAACAGTTATATTCTTTTTTTTAAACTGTCATTTCATTGAAAACTATAGCAGATTAAGTATTTGAGACATTTTACATGTAAATGGGCACTATTAAGTCAATGAGATTAGGGCTGGAAATCGCAGTTTATCTTGCTGACATCAATACTTCATTTATATGCTTTGTTCAGCCATCTCCACCTAGCCACTCTCCACCCTCCTAAAAACATATTATAGACAAGACATCCTTTTCTCAGATGACTTGATTCAGATTTCTGAAAGACTTGTTTTGGACTTCTTGAAGACGCTGTATAACTGCACACTAACCAACAAGTCTCAATAAAAAAAAATTATTCTGCTTGATCGAGTCTCCTGGACTGGGCTCTCATTCATTCATTTTTTTTCTCCAACACATACTATCTAAATCTGTTTTAAATTTAATAAACACACACACACACACGCAAATGCGCACACACGCGCACACACACACGAACACACGCACACACACACGCACACAAATCATTTTTGTGACATTTAATGATTTAAAATATAGCCTGCAAAATATACTGGCTAAACTCCAGTTGAAGACTCAGTGTGTGTGACATTTAACATCCCACACAACACACAATTACTCAACAACCACTCACTTGACATATAAACAGTATGATGCACTTAGCACTACATGACTTGAGTCACTAACAAAACAACAACAATGCAAACAGTGAAAACAATCTGCTGATGGCACATTGCATGCTGGGATGTCCAGCCAAATAGACATCATTACCTTTCAAAGGGCATTTACAACTTCATTATTATGCAATGAAGGCTAGGTTTACTGGCTCAAAGACTACGTACAGTATATGTGGACATAAATAATCAAAATATTTGCATTAATCTAAATAAGACAACAATATATGATTAAGGTGTTTACATGAGTTACTTTTTGAATGTTCCTGTCATGATAAATGTTATAGCACATAATTCGATTAACGTCAATGTGACTATACATATTTCATCTGGAGTTTCATGTAATTTTGGGTGTTTAATTTTTAATTTGTTGGCTTTAACTGCAGTTTGGTACTTTCACTTTCATTTAGGAACATTCCATGCATGGCCCCCGTGACAAAAGAGATATTGGATACGAGCATGAACTGCTGGAAGAGTGTTGTTTTAATGAAATTTGATACTGTACGACGTATGGGGAAATTAACCTCTGCATTTCATGATGCAGGTGTCTGTGGTCCTTCACTAACTCGGTAGATGCACAGAATAGTGTCAAACAGCCTTGTGTGTATAGACTATCCTGTCGCAAAATGCAGCAAGAATCCTATGTGATGGTAATAGTTTGATTGCGGTGTTTACATGTTTGTACTGCTTTGCAATAATAAAATAGGCCTACTCCACATATCTTAATTCAATTTCTGTTTAGTTTGATTATAACCTTACTGTACATTTATACTGAAGGCAGCGAGAGCGTCAAAGTTTGGTCTGGCCACCCTGACAACAACAATGTCATGCTTTCACAGCTCCAGCAGTGAGAGCATCAAAAATCACCACACTGATCTCATATCTAAAGGAGCCGTTGCAGCATATCAGCAAATCATGTACATTCTCACATAATGTCCATGTGTCCAAAATATTCTGAAGCAGCAATACTGTTTTGTACTGTCGTTAGTTAGCATAAGATTCCAGTAAAAAAAAAAAAAACATGTATACCATTACTGCACATCAGCAACTCGCCAGTAACTTTTTGTTTTCAGTGCCTGCATGAAAAGATTATAAATAACTGGAAATCCGGCGATTGCAATACTAAAACCTTTTGGGAGCAACTGTGGTCGGAATTGTGGTTTACAGGACTGTGTTCTCTGGAATCTTCTCAAGTGGTGGATTTCTACATTCTGATTGCTTGTCACCAAACCGTGTAATAGTTCATTACAATAAAGTTGACCTGATTCCAACTCTTCTCGATACCCACAAAGGCAAAGACGCACTGCGCCGCCCCTCAATGTTTATCGCTGCCGGTTCCCATTGAAGATGAGTGACTTCCGGCTACTTTGACGCTCTTGCCGCTTTCGGTGTGTATGCACAGTTAGTCAGATTAAATCAATAAAAAAAAATGTTGTTTACAATGCTGACTCTTAATCAGAATATGATCTATTAAAACTGGATTATTGGTGTTCATGTAAACGTGCTCACGTAAAAAACTTCCTTAAAAAAAAAGTACTAAAAAAAAACACTAAATACTTAACAGAATCGAGCACAGAGTCAAGTCAAGATGAGAGTTATTAGCAACATGACTAATATACTTAGAACTAACATTTCAACTCTGAGATACTTGATTTAGTCGCACAGCTTTTAATATTTGCAAAGATAAACTGGGAAAAACTGCCAAAATCAACTCTGACAGGTTATACTGAATAATATCTAGCAAGGATAAGTGCTGATATTTCCCTAATGAAAGCTGTGGATGTTATAGAAGAGGAACAAGGATATTGGGGAGACGTGCCAAATCCTGATCCTCCCAAGGACTGAAATAAATAAATGAATAAAGCATGCTGCTCAGTATTCCACTTCCTTCTTGTTCAAAAGTGCCACTCCTTCAGTTATGAAATCTCACACTTTTGTCCACTATGGGTTAAAAGAAATTTCCCCAGTGTGTCACAAAGCAATTTCACACAACTGAGAAAGTCGAGATGCAAGTGCTACTGACAAATCTGCCTCTTCCACCTGCACTGAATCCTGTGTTTACCTTAAGCTCTTTCTTCCTCTTTCTTTAAAAAATAAACACACATACGCACACACACACACACACCGAAGCATACACATGCATACACGCACATGTGCACACGCACGCATGCACGCATGCACGCACACACACACACACACACACACACACACACACACACACACACACACACACACACAAGTGGGGGTATAAGTGATTTGAAAGAAATAAAGAAATAAATACTTAGAATAAACAAAGTAAAATAATATTAATAGAGTAAAATCATTGATAAATTAGTTAAAAAGTGTTTAAATAAAATAGGCAATAGTTTTTCTTTTACTTTATTTTCAATTAATCATTTAGAAATCATTGTAAATAAACATACAAATAGGAAACTACATACATCCAACTCATCACCCAAGTTATGTCAAGTAAACAGTACAGATAGACATTGCATTAGATTAACTGTATGAAAGTACAACTGAAATCTATGTCCTCATTACACTGTAATTTAAAATAGCACTTATTCTCTTTGAGGAGTTCTAAACTATGTCTGGAATTGACATTTATTCAAAGAAAATGCTTATGGCAGCTGGGAATTTTATAGCTCAGTGCAAATGAATGGATCAAAATATTAATCTTGAAGATGAATCGCTGCATTAGAGGCAACATATGAGAACTTCTGGGTCCTAATGAACTCTCAAATTAAATATTAATAAATCAACCTTGCCAAGCATTGCACAGAGTATTTCATTATTTGTATATACCTACATATTTTAATTGACATTTTATATAACAAATCGTCAGACTTTCATTCATTCATTTATTTTCTTGTCGGCTTACTCCCTTTATTAATCCGGGGTCGCCACAGAGGAACGAACCGCCAACTTATCCAGCAAGTTTTTACGCAGCGGATGCACTTCCAGCAACAACCCATCTCTAGGAAAAATCCACACATGCATTCATACACTACGGACAATTTAGCCAACCCAATTCACCTGTACCGCATGTCTTAGGACAGTGGGGGAAACTGGAGCAACCAGAGTAAACCCACGCGAACGCAGGGAGAACATGCAAACTCCACACAGAAACGCAAATCTTTGATTTGTCTATATTTCACCCAACATATAGTAACAAACCAGAACTTTTAGACTAAGAAAAAAAAAAAAAGAGAGAAGATCAGAATAAGTGCCAAATGGTTTAGATGCCAATCCATTTTTTTGTTATGGTCAGTGCCACCTTCTGTACAGACAGGACCTTCCAATCATTTTTTGTTCATTTTCATGTTTGTGGGCAATTCTTTTTGGTTTATTGCAATAGGCTCAGTATGACAGGGACTTTATATCTAAATATACAGTATAGTGTATTGTTATACATTTCTCATGTCCTTCAAAACAGGGATGCTTGATTATGGAAATACCATAATCACAATTATTTTAGTCAAAATCAAAATAACGATTATTTAAACAGATTACCAGTGGGTTATATGACCAAAATAATTTTGATTTATATATATTTATTTAACAATTTAAGAATTTGACCATTTAAGCACATACATAAAACACCAGATTTTCCTTTTCATGCTTTTAAAAACACAAATTAATCATAAAAACTTCAAACAATGAAGCTTGTCTCATGCTAACATAATTAACATGTTTATGCAAAAACAATTGCATAAACAATTAACATAATTACACTGATATCCACGTAAAACTGAGCTTTGCTGAAAAACAAATGCAGACTGCTGGAAAAAGGTGGGGAATGACTCAATAATCGTTTTATCTTGATTAATCTTTTTTTTAATTTTTTTTATGAATAATAAAGGCCAGAATCGAAAAAGAATTTTGATTCTTCATAAACCCCTACCTCACATGTTTGCATTCACACCAAATGTATCTTACTGCTAGTAATAGGCTACCCATTAGCTGCGTTTCCAATGTTGTGCCAACAGAGAGCATGCCAGTGCGAGCCAGGGCCAGTCGCCTTTCCTCAATCATTTCCGGGCCCTGATCAGGCCAAATCCGGGCTTCCTCTGGGCCAGCGGCCAGTCTTTTTCGGCCCGCTAAATACCTTGGGCCAAAGACAGTCAGCTGGGGCTTCGGAGCAGAGTGAAAGCAGAGGCGGAGTTTGCCTAAGTCTGGTAAAGATGGTGTGCCGCCATTAGTTTTCTTATCACACATGAGTACATTAGGAATGCAACAATACAGTTAGCCCACGGTTCAATACATACCTCGTTTTTTTTTTTTTTAACACGGTTTTCAGTTTGGTTCGGTTCTCATTGCTTGACACATGTTTTTTTTTTTTTTTTTTTTTTATAGGCAATAGGAATAGTAAGAGGTTAAGGAGAAAAAAAATCAGCAGAAATGACCTTCTTTTCTGTCATCCAGTCCTGCACTGTTCGTAAAACTGCATGTAAATGTGTTCTACTATATGTCCTTAAACAAGTGTTTATGTTTTTATAAGTGTGGTAAAATAAAAAAATAAAAAGAATTTTAAATGTAGAGAAGCATAGAAGGATATTTAATATTTTAAATCGTAATTATTTTGCTTTGGGGAGAATCCGTGGAGATATGCTGTTCTGACATAAATTGGGTTGAAAAAAGGCACTAGGGGGTACCGATTGAGTTGAAAAGGTATGCCAAGGAGTTCAGACATCAAAATGTGACTAGTTTGGAGTGCGAACACGTTATTTTATTCACCACCTGCAGCACCTGAAGGCTTCAAGACTGAACAACTGAGGTGAACTGACATGAAATGACAGTGAAGAAAAAGCATGTTAACAAGAGAAAGACAAGCAAATACACCATAGTCACCCCTGATTTAAGTGATTAGAGCTGAAGCGAGGTCATGTGGAAGCAGAGGGCCTCAAGCCAGTCTGATCTTTCTAAAACAGCTCTCTGTGCTGTAACCCAGCTGATCCACAGCACCAAAACCTCCATCCCAAGTGGCATCATTAAGGTCAGACAAACTCCCTAAATGCCTCAGATTTCTCCCTTTCTTCCTTCTCTCGCCTCCTTGTCTCCCTTTCTCGCTCTCTCTATTTCTCCACCTATAATCCTCGCTCTTAACCTGCGAGCAGCCAGCGGTGCACAAACAGTGGTTAACTTGTTACGCTCATAATTCTGCAGTCAGACTCTCCCTATCATTTCTGTCTTGAGCTGAATTTCATCTCGGCTCCTCAAAGAGGTCAGAGTTTTACACTACACTGCCGCTCCGAGAAGCCACGGAATATCAATTCAATGAAGGATCCAATTCATTCTCTCTGTCTTTTACAAGCAAGCATTTAAAGGATAAATCTGAGCCTGACGCGAGGCTACTCATCGTAAAACTAGAGGTAAATGGACTGAGACTTCCATCCAGTGTGATTGTCTGCATTATCAATCAAATGTACTCTGCTGTAGAAACCGCAGATGAATACTAAAGCATCCAGCGAAGGAAACTCAGAGATATGGATTGATACGCAGAGATGTAAGTTTGTGTCGACATCAATTAACAGTAATGGACTAACACGAAGCGGTTCTCTGAACGTACAAGGCTTTTGTGAATAAAATCAGACTTGCAGCCCAAGGAGAAACACATTGTTTTGATTCCTGGAGTGTGTAACAGAGAGACCCCATTAAATTCACAGTTTCCCTGCTGGAGGAAAGCAAAACAAACAAACGAGAAAAAAATTTAAAAATAAAAAAAGGGAAAAGAAAACAACATGTCACCTGCATTTGTTATATTATGAAAAATACTAGCAACATGTTTCTGGTGATCAACACATTATTATAATTATACCGTTTATAATTATACAGAAGCCACTCCAATTATTGTTACACTCTAAGAAATGCTGGGCTTTTTAAACCCAAATTGAGTAAAATATTAACTAACCCAAACATTGTGTTAAATTTAGACCTTTTTTTTTTTTTTTTAATATTAACCCAGAAGATGGTTTAGTCCGAATTACAGCCAGAATAGGGTTGAAATAACTTAATAAATTAAGATAATTTTATACTATTGAATCATAAACTCTCAAAAAAATAATGCTGTGTATTATTATTATTATTATTATTATTATTATTATTATTATTATTATTATTATTATTATTATTATTATTATTATTATTATTATTATTATTATTGCGATTATTCTTTTGTGGCTGTTTTATATTTGTATTTCCATAAATATATTATTATTTCTTTTATTATTAGTCAATGAAAAATCAAAAGAAACACAAAATTAAATCAGTCAACCGATGATCATCATTTTCATATAAACAGCACAACAGATAGAAAATATTTGTGCCAAACTACAGGTTCATTCGCTGTTGATGGATCTTCATCCAGGCTTAATCTGCTGGTGTCAATCTGTTACCTGAATCCAGGGCCATCTGTCATTCTCGGCTGCAGTCCAGGCGTTGACCAGGCCCTTCTTATTCAGCCGGGCAAAGTAGGGGTACCACTTCTGGAGGCCGAAGAGAGCTCGGTGAGTAGATGAGGCTGTTATCTGCTGGTTGGAGATGATGCCACCCTCCATGCCCAGTGGACCAGAACATTCTGTGGAATACACACAAATAGAGAGGTTACACAAGGTACAAAGAAATCGTGTCGCAACTTTACAAATACAAGTTTTCACAAGAAACATATACTTGGTACTTTGGTATATACTTGTTATTTGCACATCATTATTTTTGTGTTCTGTGTGAAGCTGCCATATGCTTGATGTTCAAAGACACAAGTACAGACAAAAATAACCTTTGATCCCAAAATAATTTTTTGGAAAGTTTGCTGACATACACAGATATAAACTTTGTCATTATTATTATTATTATTATTATTATTATTAGTAGTAGTAGTAGTAGTAGTAGTAGTAGTAGTATTTTTAAACAAAAGTGTTTATGTTAGGTTTATTTTAGTAGATTGAGACAGAACATCAAACTAATGGTAATAATAATATTAATAATAATAATAATAATAATAATAATAATAATAATAATAATAATAATAATAATAATAATAATAATAATAAAATGAGTTACAATTTATTTGATTTAATATACAGTTAAACATACTTTAAAAAAGCTTATTCTACACAGATTTTGAATAAGCATGTGCTTCTTCTTGAGCCACAAAACTTATTATGTTCAAAACATATTGAAGTGTATGTATATATATATATATATATATATATATATATATATATATATATATATATATATATATATATATATATATATATATATATATATATATATATATATATATACTAAACTAAACTAAACTAAACTAAACTAATAAAAAAGTAATTTGTCATTTCATTATATTCAGTGGCGAAGCAGTGGCGCAGTAGGTAGTGCTGTCGCTTCACAGCAAGAAGGTCGCTGGGTCGAGCCTCGGCTCAGTTGGCGTTTCTGTGTGGAGTTTGCATATTCTCCCTGCGTTCACTTGGTGTGAATGTGTGTGTGGATGTTTCCCAGAGTTGGGTTTCTGCCGTAAGGGCATTCGCTGCATAAAAGCTTGCTGGATAAGTTGGCGATTCATTCTGCTGTGGCGACCCCGGATTAATAAAGGACCTCGGACTAAGCCGACAAGAAATATATATTGTAAATGTTGTAAAATATTAAACAGTTCAGTTAAATGTTAAATATTTTATCAAAATAATAAAATTCTGAAAATAATTTTTGGAATTCAAAAGCACTAATTCTTTGGTGGAAAATCTTATCTCCAGCTGTTTAGATAAATAACAGTAGATTTCACTTCAGTCAAGTACTTGGGTTCAAAAACATCTTCAACATAAAACATGACTTTAGTATTTTCTTTTTCTAATCTTTTACCAAAAAAAATGTAAACTAGTTGTGTTTAACTACACATGTTATCTTTAAAGGGCACCTAGGCTACCCCTTTTTCCAGATTTAAGATAAGTCTTTTGTGTCCCCAAAATGTGTCTGTAGAGTTTCAGCTCAAAACACCCATCAGATTATTTATTATAGCTGTCTGAAGTGTCTGTGTTTTAGCTGGTAAAACCTGGTTGGTGTTTTTTTACTGGGCCATTAAGGCTAGTCCTCGTTACAAAGTTCACGCACACACACAGCGAGGACACACACACACACAGCGCAGACACACACACACACATAGGGCAGTCGCAGACACACACACACACACACACACACACACATAGCTCAGACACACACACACACACAGAGAGAGAGACAGCTCGCGCGTTTAGCTTTGCACTCTTTTTGCTCGCAAATGTGACATGATACAGGTTAATATTCACTGCTGTGTGGATATCTGTTATGTTAATGTACAAAATAAACTTGATTTAACGTCCACAAACCGGGATTATAGCATCTTCTTTTATAATTGTTCTGACATGCAGCTGTGCTGATGAAGTGAATCGGAAGGTAATCGCTGTAATGCATTACACACATGCACTGTTTTAAAACTTTTTAAACTTGTAAAACATACTCTTGATCACGTTTGAGGATGATTGATGATCCTAGTAAACTGAACAAACCTTTTATTCCAGGTTGTTTTGCCCACGTCCTGTCTTGATATGATTATAGGTGTTACTACGGAGACATGTAAATGTGCGCCTGACATTCAATATTGGTGGGTGGGGGAACCGCACGCCTACATCAAGTTGTAGTCTGTCTGAAAACCCCTCCAATTGGTCCACCATTTTTATGTTGTTAAACTCTAAAAAAAAAAAAAAAAAAAAAAAAAGGACTGGGTGTGTTTATATCACCCCAATATGACAGTATATACACTATACCTACACACATGTCCGTCCAAACAGATTTAAAAGTAGATTTTTCACCATAGGGGCCCTTTAATATTTAAAAAAAAACGTGCATGAATTCTTAATCATTTTACTTTTATGGGTTAAATTTAATTTTTATGTTTTTTTTTTCAGTTTTTGTTTAAACAAGTAATTTTTTTTATTACTTGTTTTAATGTAGTTTTTTTTATTTTGCACAGGAGTTGTAGCTGCATCCCAAATGGCACACTATACACTTTGCACTTATGCACTATGTACTTATGCACTGTACACACATGTACACGAACACACACACACACACACACACACGTACAACAGCATATGATATGTAAGTAGTGTTGTTCCAAATGCAACACTAATGTATTTTTTTTACTAAGCAAATTCAAATCGTTTCCTTTATGACATTTGACAGTTGCTAAACTAGTGAAATAAACTAGTGAAACAAACTACCAAATAATATCTGCTATGAGTAAAGCCGCATTCACCATTGTGAGGTGCTAATAAATTTTGCAGGAGAATACTGCATTCACAATCCAAAATAAATAAAGGTTTTAACGGTTGAATAAGTGCATGATCCGGGTGATTAAAGTGGACTTACTTTTTCCAGTTTTCATCGTGAACAAACTACTTACACTATTTATACTACAAAGCGGCATAGAACAGTGCATAAGTATGCGATTTGGGACGCACCTAATGTAAGATGTGCAAACACTAAACTTTACTATGATCGAGACTTATGTAAACTAGAATTACTAAAACTGAAACTAAATATAAATGATTTCACAAAATAAAAAACTAATGACACAAACAAATAAATAAATAAACAGAATTTTAAAGCGGCGTCACGGAGGCGCAGTGGGTAGCACAATCGCCTTACAGCAAGTAGATCACAGGTTCTAGCCTTGGCAGGGTCAATTGGCATTTCAGTGAGAAGTTTGCTTGCTCTCTCCATGTTTGCGTGGGTTTCCTCCGGGTGCTTTCTCCCACTACCACAAAGACAATTGGTATATTTAAATTGGGTAAGCTAAATTGTCTGTAGTGTATGTGTGTTTATGAATGTTACCCAGTAATGGGTTGCAGCTGGAAGGGCATCGCTGCGTAGGCTAGATAAGTTGGCGGTTCATTCCGCTGTGGCGACCTCGTATTAATAAAGGGACTAAGCAAAAAGAAAATCAATGAATGAAAGAATGAAATTTAAAGCAATTGTAAACATAATTTTGCAATAAAACCAGTTAAAAAAAGCTAAACTATAATAATCTTGCTGCAATCACTCTGGAAACAACAATCCTTTACTTATTCCTATATCCTTCACAAAATCTCTCTAATGGACATGCTGTCTTTTTCTCTTCCGTTACAAAAAAATGATTCCCTTTCGTTCAGCCTCTGAGTTGATTTCCTCAGTCCCACCTGGGGACATGATTTCACCAGCAGGAATCCCATTTTTGCATGTTGTTTTCATTAAGGGAAATATTGGCCTTGGTGTTCTCATTTTCAAAATACTGAAGCTCATAACAAGCCATAAGTGAACATGTTTCCATGCTCTTGTAATCTTCAACCTTGAAAGGTGTGATTTGTTTCTTTTCAAGGCTCTCTTCCAAAAAAAGAGGTTTTAGGGGTATGTCTCTTGCTTTCAAGTCAGCATGCTGTTTTCAGAGACCGCACGCCTGCTAATGCTTAAATACGTAAGCTGTGTGAACATTTAATTGGAGATGCATGACTTCCAAGGAAATGTAACGCAATTAGATATTCTAGCAGTGTCAAAAAAGTCAGTTTTTATTTTGGTTGCAATCATCACTTTTAGCTTTGTTTGGCTTCTTGCCTTAAAGCTCCCCTCTCTCTCATCTGTCTCTTTCTGTCTCGGTGTAAACATCCTTCAATCTCTCAGAGCTGAAATATTGCCAATGACCTCAACAGGAACAGAGTTTTAACTTATCAGAGATAAGACACACACTTTTGATGGTAAAATGTCTTACAACTGGGTTCCACCTAAATCTAAAAAAAGAGACAAGAAAACAACAAAGAACAAACAAGTGTATATATATATATATATATATATATATATATATTATTTATTTTTTTATTTATATACAGAAACTTGTGTGTGTGTATATATGTGTATGTGTGTGTGTGTGTGTGTATATATGTATATCCTGCCTTGTATCAAGGGTTACTTAGCACACTTCGGGCCCATTAGTACCAATTGAGCATCGTGTCAATGCTACAGATTCTCTGAGTATTGTTGCTGACCATGTGCATCCCTTAATGACCGCAGTCTACCCAACTTCTGATGGCTACTTCCAGCAGCTTAACATGCCATGCCATAAAGCGTGAATCATCTCTGATTGTCTGGTTTTCTTGAACAAGACAATGAGTTCACTGTACTCAAACAGCCTCCACAGTCTCCAGAACTCAATCCAATAGAGCACCTTTGGAATGTGGGGGAATGTTTGCATCATGGATGTGCAGCCAACAAATCTGCAGCAACTGTGTGATGCTATCATGTCAATATAACCCAAAATCTCTGAGGAATATTTTTAGTACCTTGTTGAACCTGTGCCACAAAGTATTAAGGCAGTTCTGAAAGCAAAAGGGGGTGTAACCCAGTGCTAGTAAGGTGTACCTGTATCTAATAAAGTGGCTGGTTAGTGTGTGTGTGTACATACACACACACACACACGCACACACACACACACACACACACACACACACACACACACGCACACAGAGCTTTTTCTATCATGCATGAGTAGGCAAAATCATTGGAACCTTATTGGCGATTGGCTCAAGACTTCTCATTTTCTTTTATTGATTTTTAACTGTAAACATCTATTTGTTATGCTGCTTAATGTTACAATATGGTATAATATATATTAGTTTTATAGTTTTTGTCAATTGTTTGTAGAAGTATTTTGACTGTTTTCTGCCTTTTATTATTCCTAGTCATTTCCCCATATACAAAATTAATTGGAAGTTCTAAAACAACCACAGAACAGAGCATTCTTCATATACAGTATATAAAACATGATAGTTTGATATCAATAGCTTGTAACAAAAGCTGCAATTTAACACATAAAAAGTTTGATAACAAAATATGAGTCTTGTACACTTGTCATCTTAGACTGACTTCTTGTAGACTATTTGGATTCTGATTGTCATGTTTGTTTGTTGGATCTAAATAAAATGTGTGCATACAAAATTAGAGGTTCACGTTCAAATCATTGTTTAATCCTTTTTAAAGTTGAGTTAAATGAGCAAACAAGCAGTTTTGAAGCCTGTTTTGTAACACATATCTCCTGAAGTACAGCTTAAGAAATCCTAATCACAATTAGAAAATACCTTTAGACCTTATGTACTCTATTGTAACCAACACAGACCATTAAACAATATGTGCTTCACATGTTTATGCACAACACAAACATTCTTCAAAAAATACATCTAACTGCAGTTTCTATGTCAAATGAACCCTTTGGAGAAGTACAACATCAAAAACGTGCTCTTACTTCTCATTTTATAAACACTATTGGATGGGTTTTGTGGTCAGTGATTTGTTGGCCCAAAACTCAATCCTGGAGGGCCAGTGTCCTGCAGAATTTAATTCCAACCCCAAGTAGACACACCTGAACCAGCCTGTCAATCTCCAAGGTAAACTAAACACTTCCAGGCAGGTGTGTTGAAGGAAGTTAGAGCTGAACAAGACCTGCTTTCTCATAAAATTTACAAGAAAGACATGCAGCTGAAACATACAACAAACTGCATCATGAGTAACATATTTCAGATTCACAAAAGTGACAGCACCCACTCGTGCAGGGGTCACCAATCTTGTTCCTGGAGGTCCGGTGCCCTGCAGGGTTTAGCTCTAACTTGCCTCAACACACCTACCTGGTTGTTTCAAGTATACCTGTAGTAAGACCTAAATTAGCTTGTTCAGGTGTTTTTGATTAGGGTTGGAGCTAAAATCTGCAGGACACCAGACCTCCAGGAACAAGTCTGTTGATCCCTGTTCTAGTGCATTTGTCTTCTGAAACACGCCACGAAATGTACACAAAGCAACGCAATTCATATTTTGCAAAACTTTATGTTAAGGCACATATTTCTTCCGGGTTTCTTTCTTAGCTGACAGTCTTTGCAAAACTAGCCTTTTTTTGAAGTGCACTGAAAAAATGATTCAAAGATGATACCCTGGTTTGGCAGTTATTTTATTTTATTTAATTTTTTTTTTTAACGTACAGTGATTGTAAACAATGTGTTTAGGATGAATTTAAACTAAAATCAAATAGACTAAATTCAATTTGTTTGTTCAAATTCAACACATTTTATTTGTTTGCAGCAAACTTGCAGGTATTATTGTTTCAGTGTGATTAAAACCCTCTGACAGCAGATTGTCCAGATGATGATCGGAACTTTCAGCCATAACAACAAAAGTTGGTATTTTCAAAATGTTAAATACTTGATCTTTACTATACACTCTCAGAAAAAAGGTACATGGTGGTACAAATAATGTTCCCTATGGAATAGTTCTGTACCTTTGTAAAAGTTGTGCCTTACATAGTACAGAAAATACCTAATATACCTAATACCAATACCTAATATGATACTGTTCTGTACCTTTTATGGTACCAAATGAAGGTACACAATTCATCACTCATTAAATTATTCTCATATAAAAGGTACACAAGTGTTAGACAACTCCTTTATTACAGTATCTATGGAAATAAATATTACTGGGAAGAGTTTTATGAATAATGTCCATATTAAAACATGAATCATTATATAAATGCATAAAAAAAAAAACTCACAAACATTTGTTATTAAGTTCTATAACACAAAACAACTGATAAAACTAAACTGTAGGTATTATAAACTAAACATTTATGGCATTTGTAATAAACATCTGGTAAGCATTTTCAGATAAATACATTTTCATTATTAATATCCACACCTTTTTGCGTTTGTTTTCCACTACGCATGTGAGCTGGCTGAAGCCCTTCATATGCAAAGTGTTCATGCAGACATTTTATAATGGAAAAACTAATTAAACATTGTGCATATCTTGTTACGATACTATTGCATAATTATATCTCTTTTTTTTAATTAAGTAAATGAAATGAACTTTTAAGTGATTACAAAGGTATTGACAGTTGACACTGTTAAGGTACAAAGTGTCTTGTCACTGTAGTGGTACATTCATGTGTTAGATTTGTACCTTTGTACAATATTGTATCTATTCTGCAGGTTTTAAAAACCACAGTTACATTTGGGTTTCCAATGGTACAAATCAAGTCCTTAAATATAAAAAAAACTGCAATGGTACGAAATTGGTACAACATTGTAGCATTTATTTATTTATTTATTTATTTGAGAGCGTATCATTCAATACCACAGTCTGGTCCTTCATGAAGGACTGTCTAGTTTAGAGAATTTGGGCTGAAAGCTCTGTAGACTCAACAGCACAAAGAATACAAAAATGATATTAACACTTGATGAGGAGAATGTTGTGTGGACAGAGAACTGTTCCAATGTTCACTTGAGTAATGAAAGCTAGTTAAATGTCTTTGCATCTGATAAGAAACATTACGAACCACAAAATCCAAAGAGTGTACAGAACTCTGTGAAAAGTGCACCACAATTTCTTTGCCATCATGTTTGATCAATGTAACGCATCCCTGTTTAACAAAAGCATCAATTCCTTTTAAAAATAACCTTTAAATGTTAGTATCTGGTGAACGTACAGTGTGTATTACAAGTCTGTATTTCCATCTTTTCCCCCCAGTGGAATTAATAAGACACTCAGAGTCTCTTTAGCCCTTCCATCCTTCCATCAAACATGACTCATTATGCAGCTTGCAAGCGAACCTTGTCTTTCCCCATTTTAAAAAGGTTCCAGTAATTAGTCGCCCATCTAACAAATCAATACCGGAATGCTGAATCATCATCTTAACATCAACTTACTTCCTGTAAGCCTTCTGGGTAAGAGAGGATATTTGTGAGTTTGTTTACTTAACATCAGGATATCCAAAGACATTTCACCATTACCTCCCCTCTTAAGAGCTACAAGAAGGATTATTCAGTATGTACCTTTCAGAATAAAGCAACATGATCTTTGTTGGTTGTTTACTTATAGGAATAACAAACAAGAAAAATACAGGGGAATAAAAGTAAAGTGTAGAGGAGGACAACAATACCCAAATATGACAATGACAGAACTAAGAAACAGATAAATGCAGCTTTGTATGAAACAGAATGCAAAACCTACTGTTTCTCAGACAGAGAGAATAAAATAACACCTTTCAAAGATGAACAGGATGCAGACAATACATTATGACACAACAGTTCATTCTAGGACATATGGCAGAAAGACCTTTAAACATTACACCAGTGCTTCCCTCACATAGACCTTACTTTGGTGGGCCACCCAGGTATAATAACAGCTGCCCAAGTACACTACCGGTCAAAAGTTTGGGGTCAGTAGGATTTTTATATGCTGTAAAATAAGCCTATCCTGCTCACCAAGGCTGCATTTATTTAATCAAACACACAGTACAAATTGTACAATTGTGAAATATTATTGCACTGTAAAATAACTGATTAAAAATAGTTTATTATTTGATAATTTATTTCAGTTATTTTTCTGATATATTTTCAGTTTCATTACTCTAGTCTACAGTCACATGATCCTTCAGAAATCACTATATTATTCATATTAATATATTATTATTATTATTATTATTATTATTATTACATAATATTATGATTATTGGAAATAGTAATAAAAGCAATAAAGACTGGAAAAATAATTTAATTTGAAACTACATACAATAAGAAAGCAGTTATTTAAAATTTTAATAAATATTTAACAATTTAACTTTTTTATATTAATAAATGCCACCTTGATGCATGGAATAATTTTCTTAGAGGAAAAAAAAAATACATGGAAAAAAAAATTAACCCAAACTTTTTACCGGTAGTGTATATTTAGTGACACAGAGACCCGTACATTTTTGGGTAGGAATGCACCAACACCGATCCTAAGTATCGAACAATGCAGATCCAATCCTGTTTTTTATTTTATTTTATTTTAAGCATATAACCGTTTCTAAAGGTCTGGTCATAAACTTAAATAATATATCTTCTTTAATAAAAATAACAGACCCATAGGCCGACTGTATATGACAGACAGCATAATCTAACTAAAAACATGATGCTTGCTGTAAACTAGACTACAATTTTTGAGCATTCCTTACAACATTGATCTGTTGTGGCCCGCAGCTTGTGTTTCCTTTTTTGAATATTAAGATTTTTCTTTGAGATCTGTAATAGGATATTAGTATTGACCCTTATTGTTAGTAAAATAACCAGCCTTTTAAGTGAAGGCTGATAATTTCCTGCAGGTTTGAGGCAGACCAAACTAAACATCTAAAGCAAGTTTTACTTGATAAACATTCCTGTTTCTGTTAATGACAATCCATATTGTGCCAGTCATTTTACTTTTATTAATTTAATCAACTACTTTAACCACAATGAGCCAGGCTTTACAAACTATTCACAGCGTTGAAAGTATTCCCCTTAGAAGAATAAACTCAGTTGAAGGATGAGAGAATAATTTTACAGAGCGGCGCACATCGCGTCTGCGCAGTCGGTGCATGAATTAAGCGCCTGATGCATCACTGAGACACAGCGCAGCCCTCCGGTATCTGCAGACACTTTAAAAACTTAGCAGCACAAAGGTGAGAAATCAGTGCATTGAGGATCTGTCCAATGTATTATTGAGCCTTGTCTAATTTAAAACTTCAGGTAGGCCTACTTTGTGTGTGAAGAGCAGGTAATAACCCTCTCTATTCCAGTGTTGTGAATGCAATCTGATGATCTAACAGACACATCACAGCTTGATTTAGAAACAGCAATGAACTCCTAGCTGCAGGTTAAAATTTACCCATTTGATGCAAAACTAAATACATTTCTCCAATGATTGTTTATATTGACAGGAACAAATTATTAATTTTTTGTGTTGTCATAAACGAATGCGACAAGGAGCTTGAATTGTGAATGAATAGAGAATGATTGACGGGCGTGGCGGCGGGAAGGCTGAACTGAACATGAATTTAAGCACTTGATTGTTTATCTGTATACTGCACATTAAACTATAGAACGGTTTCAGAAAATTTGGGAAATAGTAGGTCGATATGAAAACTTTCTAATGCTTTATAAAAGGCTTCCTTTATGGCTTTTGTTGGATTATAAATTACACAGAATATATCTAACGAGTAAGATTGGATTCAGTACCAGCTCGCCGATACCTGATCCAGCAAAAATTTGCGGTATGAAATCGATATCTGATCCAAGTATCAGGATTGGTGCATCCCTATATTTGGGACTTAAAACATTAGTCCGGCCCGGGTTCTAAATCTTGTAAAATGTCTGAGATTCAACTTTTACTTTCGCTTTATAAAGTTCTTATGTGTATTTGCATCAACCTTTTACTTAGACCTACTTTCGCTTGGCTTTGCAACTGATTGCATGTGCACAGTTACAAGAGCGAGATAAACATTTAAAATTTTTTTTATCTAAATCAACTCAAAATGTCCGGTCTAAACTGGCTGCAAAATATGGTTAATCAAAGCATTTGCCTTATGTTAATAATCTACAGGTTTTAATCTTGTGATTATTATAATTTTTAGAGATATTGTCTGTTTTTATTCCTTTTTCTGTCATTTGTTTCTAATTTGCTGATTATTTTGTTAATTTGATGATGTTAATATATTACATGGGCTATTTTATTTACATGTCTAAAATGCTTTGGCATTTGAGTTTGCTTTGAACTTGAAAGAAAGAAAGAAGCAGATTTGATCTGTCAGTGGGTGCATATGGTCCTGAATGTAACAGAAATTGTGGATGTCGTTTTTTTCTTTTCTTTTTTTACTTTAACCCATTGAAAATAAACAGTGTGTAACAGTGCATGATAAATACAATTATAGTAAAAAAAAAATGTTATTATGTATTATTTGTCGCATATCATTAACTATTTATGTGCTTTGGGTAAATGGTGTATTTCAATTCGGCAACCACCACAAGTATATTTCAGACCAGTGGGAAGCACTGATTAGACAATCAGTGTAAACATTGATGGATAAGGTTATGAATGAGGACAAACATTGAAGGATGTACATCATGAAATTAGCATTCGAAAAAATTCCATAAAATAAAGCTGAACTTTTGACAATAAGTAACCAAGACAACTGCATATTAATATATTATTTTTTCAAGATTTGTTTTCAGTCTTAAGCACATCTCTATGAACTTTTTAAACTTGCTGTCTTCCAACAACATGACATGATAAAAGCATTATTCCAGTGTCTGTTCACATCTAAAAAAAAAAAAAAAAGAAAGAAAAATGAGCATGATGACATCTTATGTGTTGTTGTGTATATTCTAAATGCTCGCCTGCTCTGAATGCACAGCATCAGCACGGAATGCCAACACGCATGCCCTCATTTTCCACTCCATTTCTGTGTAATTTAACAATGTTGCCGGGGTTGTAACCCCACAAATACATCTATTAATATTTTTCAGGATCATTCTTCTTCCGCATAGCAAATACTTTCCTAGTGGTGGAGTGATTGTGTAGAAATGCACATAGGACACTGTGTTGATTTGCATCTTCAATTCAATTTAGGCTCTGACATTTCCGGTGCCTTTTCTCTACCCCGGCTGCTCAATACTAATATTTACTCAGGCTCGGCACTCCATAGCTCCTGACTGATTCATCTCAATTGCCTGGTGCTCTTTGAAGGAGTCAGAAGTTTCTGTTTTGCCTCTTCCCTTTTTATCCCTCAATCACAAAGACGGTTTTGTGAGGAATCAAAGAGCAGGCACATCACAAGAGTAAACTTATGACACCTACAGTCACAACAGATTTCTGTTCACGGAGAATTCGCAGATGCAGAGTTCAATTATGTCAAAAAAACAAAAAAAAACAACAACTCAAAGCTTATCCTCTGTTTCTCTGTTTCTCTCTCTCTCTCTCTCTCTCTCTCTCTCTCTCTCTCTCCATGTGTGTGTGTGTGTGTCTGTCTGTCTGCTTGTCTGTACCTCTCTCTCTCTCTTTCTCTCCCCCTCTCACCATGTCTTTTTATACCCTACTGATTTTCTTATTTTCACAATTTTAACATCAAAGAGATATGTTTCACAGACTGCACATAGCTCTTTTATCATTGTGGATCTGTTGTTTCACTGTGGAGTATTAATTTAAGCTCAGTGCAGAAAGTGCAATTTTTCATGTCTAGTATGTTTATAGTATATTATATAGTAGTTGAGTATGTATATGATTCCTCTGGGATAAAAGAACCTATAATTTTATGCGATTATCTCACAGTCCATTAGTCTACCCAAACATTCCTACAGCATTTATTAAATGTAAAAAAAAAAAAAAAAGCTAAATTGTTAAGTATTTATACAACATTTTAATAACTGCTTTTTAAAATGTAATTTCAAAAGAAATTATTACTCCAGTCATTATTACTTTTATTACTATTACCATTAATAAAAAAAATTAATAAATAAATAATAATAATAATAATAATAATAAGCGACACGGTGGCACAGTAGGTATTGCTGTCGCCTCACAGCAAGAAAGTCGCTGGTTAGAGCCTCGGCTGGGTCAGTTGGCATTTCTGTGTGGAGTTTGCATGTTCTCGCAGCGTTTGCCTCTGGGATTTCCTCTGGGGGCTCCGGTTTCCCCCACAGTCCAAAAACTTGCAGTACAGGTGAATTGGGTAGACTAAATTGTTCGGAGTGTATGAGTGTGAATGAGTGTGTATGGATGTTTCCCAGAGATGGGTTGCAGCTGGAAGGGCATCCATTGCGTAAAACATGTGCTGGATAAGTTGACGGTTCATGTGGATTAATAAAGGGACTAAGCCGAAAAAAAAAAAATGAATGAATGAACGGATGAACGAATGAATGAATGAATGAATAATAATAATATTATTATTAATAATAATAATAATAATAATAATAATAATAATAATAATAATAATAATAATAATAATAATAATAATACATATTAGAGTGATTTCTAAAGAATCGTGCAACTCTGAAGACTGGAGTAATGAAACTTAAAATGTATCATTCAAATCAGTAAAAAAAAAAATAACTTAATAATAAACTACTTTTGAACAGTTATTTTATAGTGCAATAAAATTTCACAATTGTACAATTTGTACTGAATTTTTGATTAAATAAATGCAGCCTTGGTGAGCAGGAGAAGCTTGTTTTACAACATAAAACAAAAAATCCTATTGACCCCAAACGTTTGACCAGTAGTGTGTGTATATACATACATATGTTGAAAAGTTTTTTTTTTTTTTTCCACATGTTGAATGTACTGCATAAACATACCACCTCAAATGGGAGTGGATCCCTCCTTGCTCAGGCTCTCTGGGATCCAACTCCATAAATTGTGCCTTCCTCTGCTCTTATTCCTTACATCAGCCAGGACCACAGCTCTCTTTCCCTCAGGGTTGGCTTTCCCCAACTATTTGAAGTGGGCCATTCCAAGACCTTGCTTCCCTGTGCAGGGTGCTCAAATGATGTCTTTGAGCTTGAAGTTCCCCTCTGCTAGACCAGGGCACCCAGGATGCTCAGGCCTCCCAATTTGATCCTGACCTGACTTGCAGAATCCATTCATCCATCCATTCATCCATCCATCCATACATCCATCCATCCATCCCTCCATCCATCCATCCATCCATCCAACCATCCATCCATCCATCCATATCCCTATTTATCCTATCCATACATTTAATCAATCATCCATTCAAATTCATCCATCCATTTATCCATCTACATCCCCGTCCACCCGTATCTATCCATTTCACCAATACATTTATCCATCCATTAACACATCCATCATATATATATATATATATATATATATATATATATATATATATATATATATATATATATATATATATATATATATATATATATATATATATATATATATATATACATTGTGATGTGTCAATGGTCCTCTTTCAGTCCTCTCCAACCACTCTGATATGTGAACTATAAATCCAACAGTATTGAGTACTTTTAAAACATTATTGTGTGGACTGTAAATCTTCACAATTACAAGACTTATTCTCTCATTGCTTGTCTCTGGTGTTCTATGGATGGAAACATTATGCTTTTTTTACCAAGAGAACTTGATAACTACTGGATCACTGCTTAATTTGAGGCACATCTTGCAGGATACTGTTCCAGAAAATGTTGTGGAAGTTAAAGCAATGGAAGTTAAAGCAAAAATCATATTTGCTATTGTCTGTCAACAATATTTCCAACCAATCATCTTTTTTTTACATTTACAATCACTTTTATTGATTGATGATTATAGTTTTGCATGCTGTGAGCAGCGAAAATAAATAATGGCACAGCGGCCTACCCAGGGCTTAATTTGTGCCGAAACAGGCAGGATCCGGCATGTCTGAAATCTGATCCAGCACCTCATTTTACCGTTCCCTCTCCTCAACCGCCCTCCTCCCCTGTTCGCTGTTCACTTTCACTTTTTTCCGTGCCTCCCCAACTCTTCACTTTCGTCCGTAACACCCCAGCCTGCTCACTATCGTTTGCAACACTCCTCCACCATCCACTGCACCAGTCCCCCATCCCCCCCTCCCCTTTTTTTCACTTGGAAAATAACCGAATGTCAATGGTGTTAGTTAAGGTGTTGGTAAACTAAATAGTGATATTTCATAAGATTTATGCTTGTAGCGCTGTACATCTTTGTTTGTTTTTGTCCATAGGCTAACTGACCCATATTGTTATATGGCACAACATAATTAAAGACTGTTAAGAAATGTGCTCCTTTTTTTGCGCTATCACCGTTAATGACTTTATGTTCTGGGAAAACTAAAACTGTGTGGTGGATGTCGATCATAGTAACTATTACTCCGGGAATTATTCATTTACAAATTAAGCACTGCTGGATACGTCCTATGAACACTGATGCACAAATTTATCTTGACTTGTAAATTGTGAAGCAAAGCATACAGATTACTAGCAGCTTTTCCCAGAGATAGTCTATCTATCATTGTTCGAGCATCTCGTTGTGATTTTTTCTCTGGCAGTGTTGTGACTTGCGATGACACAAGGCTCAGTGTGTGATCTACCATCTTGAATAAGTTGCCTGCCAGCAGGTCCTCTATACTGACCTTCCAGCATACATCAGCAGCCCAACAGACAGTGGCCATCACTAATGCTACAGGCACAACGGCATGACAGGCTAATCCATTGCTCAGCACACCTACTTACATAATCCATAAATTGAGCTCAAGTCCACCTCAATCTCTGCTGCTTGTGCTAATGAGGAACAACTAGGAATTTGGCTCCTGCTTGCCAAGATTAAAAGGAATACAGACAAATAGGTTTGATTATTCATGTTTTAGATACATGGATATTTATATCTATTATCAAGTTTCATTTGTTAAGGGTTGCTGTACAGCCAAGAATCTTAACCTCAGAAAGTAGCACTCGCTGAAACTAATAGTAAAGCCACTCTAGAAGCACATAAAATGCACTTTGTTACCCAGTTGTCATTATATATTACAGCAGGATGCACTTTTTAACTGTAATCTCTTGCTGTGCTGTCAGCCAATGGAATAATTTCTCAGTTTACTCCAATTTATGACATTTACATTTCTGAATTTGGCAAATGCTTTATGTCACTAGCATAAAGCATATGGAGTGAATTTTGTGATAATAATCATTCATTCATTTCTTTTTGACTTGGTCCCTTTATTAATCAGAGGTTAACGCCACACTGGTATTAACCACCAACTTATCCATATATTTTATGCAGCAGAAGCCCTTTTAGCTTCAACCTATTACTGGGAATCACCCATACACCCATTCACACACATGGACAATTTAGCTTACCCATATCACCTATGGCACATGTCTTTTTGGGGGAAACCAGAGCACCTGAAGGAAACCCAAAGCAACATGAGGAGAACATGTAAACTCCACACAGAAATACCAACTGACCCATCCGAGACAACCTTCTTGCTGTAAGGTGAAAGCGCTACCCACTACACCACCATGCCGCCTCTTTGTGCTAATATTTTACAAACAAATCCAACATTTTGCAAACAAGCACAATCTGCTATGCAAAGAATCACCCGACTCACAAGCAAACAGTACTTTGCAAAAACAAAAATCATTGTGCGCAAAATCCCAGTGATGTTAACCAATAAAAATACTGTTTAATAAATTTAAATCAAATTTCAAATCCAACAAACTGAATGTAACCCTTGAACAAATACAAATGCCAGGGTATCCATCTGCATACATGTCTGATATGATTGCTAGACACTTGGCCTCTTCTGAGATTCTCTCGACTTGATTTTTTCACAATAGCATTCAAGCGGATTTTCTCATAAATGCAGTTGTACCATTTCCTCATCCAAGACAGCAAGGGGCACTAGGAGTCAATTTAGGTTACTCTCTTGGGGGAAGCCTGAAACCAACAGGTGAGAAATTTCTTCTGACAAAAAATGTCCATTAATGCTTTTTAACAAACAAAAATAAATAAATAAATAAATAAATAAATAAATAAATAAATAAATTGTGGGGAATTTGAGAGATTATTTCATGCCTTTGTATCATCATGCTTGGACTACTTTAACTCAATTTATGTGGGCATTGGCCAGTCCTACATAAATCATCTTCAAGTGGCCCAAAATGCAGCCATTAGGCTTCTTACTGGCACCAGCAAACTTGAAGACATTACTCCTATCCTGTGCTCCCTAAATTGGTTGCCGATATGTTTTAGAATTGATTTAAAAATTTTAATGTATGTTTTTAAGGTATTAAATGACCAGGCTCCGACTTATCTATTTAATATTATTACCGTTAAAATATCTGGCAGATGTTTAAGGTTGTCGAACCAGAAAATGCTAGTCGTTCCCAGATCCAAATTGAGGAAAAAAGGAGATAAAGCTTTCTCTATAGTAGGTCCTAAATGTAAAATTAGCTACCTATGTACATTAGAACAATTTTCAATGAATCTTTGAGGAAAAGTTTAACTACACCTCCTAGAAAAAGCATTTCAATTGGGAAAAAATTGATCCTATTGTACCTATGGTGTCTTTTCTATTGATCATTGATGCTGTGTAGTATGTTGGATGTATTCTATGTTGTTTTATCTGTTGCAGTCTATTTCTGATAATTTGCTTTTAGGTTTGCACAGCACACTGGTCAACAACTGTTGTTTTATTGCACTTTAACTAAACTAAACTATTACAAAAGTAAATAAATAAATAAATAAATAAATAAATAAATAAATAAATAAATAAACAATAATAAAAAAATAATAGTAACAACAATAATAATAATAATAATAATAATAATAATAATAATAATAATAATAATAATAATAATAATAGCAAAATGCTGGATTGTTCGTAAAACATTGCCACAAAAATCCCCCCAAATTATAACGCTAGGTTTAAAGACTGTTGGTTAGACCTTTGACCAGAGAACATAATTTAATGGTGTTTTTAGAACTCAAATCCTTTTATCTCACTCCGTAAGGGGAGCCAAAAATATGTGTTGAGTTGTCAAAAGCATCCATTAATTTTTCTTTGCTTTTAAAATTTATCATTCTAATCAGAAATGGCTCCTCAATAGACATTTGTTTTTCTTTTCTTTCCTTTTTTTTTTCTCGTACTCCCTCTCAACGTTCACAAAGGCACAGAAATGTGCTTGTCCACAGAATATATTTTGAAACCTTTCTGAACAGTCGCAGCTAACCTATAATTCACCATCAGACTGTGGGCCAGATTTACTATCATTTTGCCAAAATATATTGCCGATATGGGTGTCACAGTGGTGCAGTGGGTAGCACGATCGCGTCACAGCAAGAAGGTGACTGGTTCGAGCCCAAACTGGGTCTGTTGGCATTTCTATGTGGAGTTTGCATGTTCTCCCCGTGTTCTCATGATTTCCTCCAGGTGCTCCGGTTTCCCCCACAGTTCAAAGACATAATAGGTCATGGTGTCTGTGAGTGAATGAAAGAGTGTATGGATGTTTCCCAGCTTTGGGTTGCGGCTGGAAGGGCATCCATTGCATAAAACATATGCTGGATAAGTTGGCAGTTTATTTGGCTGTGGTGACCACAGATAAATAAAGAGACTAGAGACTTTTAAGTCGAAAAGAAAATGAATGAATAAACGCACTATTACTTAAAAGTGGATTAATTTGTTTTTGTGCTTGACCCACTGCAATAGTTGCTATAAAACAATGAAAACAGGGAACAACATCATACAGTATAAGAACACATTATCCCAATTAGGGCAGGGCGTTTAATCGAAAAGTAATAGAAATCAACATTCAGAATCTATAATTAATCAAGTTTTTCCAGGCCAATTTTTTTTCAATTACTTTCCCTACTGTGTGTGGAGTCATGTCAACCCACTCTGAATTATGCTTATTATATCATGATTTATACTTATTATATTATTATGATATTATACTTCTGCCAAGGGCATGTGTACAGTCCAGCACAGCCTTTGCATACCCAAGCACCTTACACGTCTGATGCGTAGTGCAAGCTTTGTGATTGGTCAGTTAGGTAGGAATGAAGAAGGTGGGCAGCGCAAAGAGCTGCATTTCAGACAATGTGTGTTTTCAGTTGTTCAACATTGATGTTCAATAAATAATCATAGGTAGCATATAGTGTGTGTTTACTTCAATTATTTTAAAATTAAGTAATCCACCCTACATTCAAAAATCTTTCGCATGTAATATGTGAGCATATTTACTGTACAAAACTTGTCAGTGAACTGAGAGGGCAAAAACATAAAATAAATAAATAAAATGATTAACCATTATTCGTAATCAAGTTAAAATGTTCATTTAATCAATATTTTAATTTTAGGCCAAATTGCCCAGACCTAATCCCAACACATTTATTACTAATGCCACTTTGTTTAATTTAAGCAGCTCTTCAACTGTGTTGTTTCACTTGCTCACTTTCTGTTTTCACTTTTTGAACTTTAATAGCATTACACAAATTTGAGCTGTTTAGTAAGTCTGCTAAATTCAGAAAGGCACACATAATAACAGTTTTGTCAAAGTGTGTACTAAGTTCCTTGTTTTTCTAGCCAACTCATTGTACTGGATAAATAGGCACCCAGCTTTAAACATGTGCTGGGCTAAATGAACACTAGCAATGGTCCCAGCTCCACACATTCACTGGCACACTATATTGACTAATGGTTGGAATAAATGTTTATGAGGCTGGATGAGCTCCTTCTGGAATAAATAAGCAGCCAAATATTGATTTCAAATCTCTGATGAAAATGATGGATGTTCTTTGAGAAGATGGATTATCTCGCTGTGCTGTTTTCCACAATAAACTTTCATTCTTGCCCCTGACAACTGTTTTTGTTTTCCTTTTTTATTTCCACTGACAACTGTTTTTCCAATTCCCATGATAAAAATATATACATAATCTATTTTATTTAAATATTACATTTCAGTGGCAGTGACTGATGTGCTTGTCATGCTTTGAAAACTTGTTTTGATGTACAGCTATTTAACTTTTGAGATTTAATTTAGAATTCATTAATTTCATATTAAGTTACTGTTCTTCAGTATATTAAACTGGGAATATATTGTTTCAAATCTAAATTTAACCACAATTAATATAACTGCTTCAAGTGTGTTAAACAATGGATTTAATTTTATACTTGAAGTTAATAATAAAAATTCCCTTTATGTACAGTATATAGAGCTTTTATGAACAATCAAAGTGCTATGTATTTTTGGGGGGTGTGCAGCATCTACTTGGATGACATGAAGGCAGCCATGACTGACATAAGCCATTGTGTTTTATTTAAGTGGGTAATTTGGCCAGGATGCATGGGTTTCTTGAAGGACATCCTAGGATTTTTAACGACCACAGAGTGTCAGGACCTTGGTTTAACATCTTATCCAAAAGACAGCACTATCTGAGCAGTATAGAGTCCCTATCAATATACTGGGGTGTTAGAACCCAGCAACCTAGCTCTCACATGTGGTCTCCCATCCAGGTACAAGGTGCAGCCCATCCAGGTACAAGGTGCAGCCCTGCAGTGGATGGCCATGTGAGAGTTGCAGAAAACGAACGGTTAACACTAGTTAACTTCTTGTTAACACATGCATAAAAAAGAAAGAAAGAAATAAATAAAGAAATGTTTTTTTCTCTCTCAGTATAAAGACTTTTCTTTTATACAGACTAGTACTGATGATCTTCATTTTGAAATGCATTATAAAATGAAATGCTATGCTATTAATGGCAACATGGTGACTCAGTGGTTGGCACTGTTGCCTCACAGCAAGAAGGTCACTGGTTCGAGTCCCAGCTGGACTAGTTAGCTGGGTTCTACTGGGTTGCGGCTGAAAGGGCATCCACTGTGTAAAACATATGCTGAATAAATTGGCTGTTCATTCCGCTTTGGCGACCCCAGATGAATCAAGAAACTAAGCCGAAGGAAAATGAATGAATGAATAAATTAAAATTAAAGGTGTCATATTTTGCATTAATTTGATAAGTTAAATTGTTTTTTCATATCTACACAGTAGGTTTATAGCTTCGGTAGGAAAAAAAAAATCCCCAGAAATTGTTTTATAAGCTCATTTATTACTCCATAAAATACTCATAGAATAAAAAGGTCCATGATTGACCATATATGGCTTGTGTCGTGAATATTAATGAGCTTAACTCTAACGTGCTCCTCTTACAGACAACAGTGTTGCCACCTTAGCGAATTTTCAGACCCCCTTAGCAAAAAAATTTCAAAAAAGCACCTACCGCCAGATTTAGCGACTTTTTTGGTGTTACTGGAGATTTTTAGACTCTCATGTGTCCGTACTGTACTGTTCCTACTCTTCTTCTTGAGCTGCGGGTGATGCCGTAGGCCCCTCCCTGCTTCAAAGCACTCATAGGCGATCCAGTCCTCGTACAACAGTCTCTCCTACCAGCAGCCTGAGAGCACATCAGCCCTCTGCGTACCGACGGCAAATGATATTGCACCGTGAGTGTAAGGTATTTCCCAATCTGCTTCGCCTTTGTTTTAAATTTGACAATTTAAATTGATATTGAAATGAAATATGACAGTTATTTTTTTTCTTGTTCACAATATTTTAGTGACAGTTTCAGAACTTGTCTGAGTTTATTACGTCTGAGATTACTGCAAATTCACAAATTCACTGCTATTTGGGGGTAAGAAGGAAGTGTGACTTATTTGAGGACCGGGAGGGAGACGAGTGATTTCCGGGACATTATCACTCATTTGCGGGTATTATGAGTCCCGCAAATGCATAGAGACTCCCAGAACTTCTGAGAGACTGGGGATGTCTGAATATCACGTTTAACAACTATAGTGACACGCGATCCAGCGGTACATCCTTAATAAACTGTCCGACGTGCATTGCTCTCTGAAGCTCAGAGGAGCGCATAACAGTGTGTGACTGTGTGTGTGGTCACTTGATGTGCGCTTTCAGCAGACAGAGGGCTGTACAGAAATGCTAGGTAAAACAAGATATGGATGTGGATCATTTTCGTTCTAAAATGCCATTTTAATACTAGGATATATAAGTGTAAACGGGGCCTAAGTTTGTATTTTTCGCGAGTGGGTTTGCGACGGGAGCGAATGATTGATCGGCGATACCGGCTTAGCATCGTGTTGTCTATTGGCCACCGGCCCAACCCTAATACAAATAAAACTAATTTTAGTATGAATTTCAGCAAATAAACACCCTTAATGTTCTCATTTAGGGAAACTCCTGAGATAAATAAGTTATATCTCTGAACTTTAATAATAAATCTATATTGAATGCTACTTTTTCCATCTCCTTTGTTCAGCTACAATGATTTCTGGAACCCTCTAGTGCGAGTTTGGTGCTCAAGTCTGCATCGATGCGTCCTTAATTTTAAGAACACATCCAGGAACTTTCATGCGCGATCTTGCTGTCTTGAGTTTTGGAACTGAACTTGGCAGTTCATGATGATGTTACACAAGAACACGAGGACACAAGATCGCTGAAGAAAGCATACTGAATGCAAAGTCTAGATCGGATATGTGGCCGGTCGGAAGTGCAATATGCAGCATTTTTTAATGATACTGTTTATCGGGTAATTTAATAGATAACATAAATAATACTTTGTATAACTACTACTTTTACGCTACTGTGACAGTTGGGGTGGGTATAGATGTTAATAAAATACAATAAATGGAAAGTTAAATAAATAATATAAATAATTCTCGTAAACTTCTAGCCACAATTGTATCCAATCTAGCAACAACCCTCACAGTAAGTATTCCATATACCGATCTTTTATTATTCTACTATGCACTGAAAAGTGTTGCATGCAGAACTGTTGCAAACAATTTATTTGTGTTGCATTTAAACAAACAAATTAAGTTTAATAATGATCAACCTAATTTGTTTGTTTAAATTCAACAGAAATAAATTGTTTACAACCACTTAACGTAAAAAAAAAATAAAATATAGTAAATCCAAGGAATCATCTTAGAATTTTTTTTTTCAGTGTGCCTTTATAGGGCACCTTTGATGATTTTCTGCTGCATACTGGGCAAAACAGAGGCAGAAGGAGGACTATTTATAAAATGTAATGCTCCTTTTATAACATCTAATAATATTAGTACAAATTACATGGGTAAAAATGAGAATACACTACTTATTTAATTTTTATAATCTATCAAAAATTAATCTTGAAAGAGTGTAGTGTTTTTTTGTTTTTTTTGTTTTTTTCGTTTTACAGAGACCAAAAACTCCTCTTAATTCAATTAAATCCCTGTTTAGCTGTTAAATGATTTATTTACAGAAAGAACAAAAATAACAGTTTAGCCTTTAACAAGTCTAGTTACACAACACGTTTAAAACATAATTCAACACCCTGAAGCCATTGCCTACAACATAGATGTAACCATGAATTTACACAGTGCCTTTGTCAACATGAGGGCGATTGCAAACATGCAAACATCCTGACAATATGCTCATGCCAGCAGTGTTGTAGACATGATGAATAAGCACGTAAGTAAATGTCAAAGCAAACGCTGGAAAGATTTTCTCTCGGTGTGAAAACGCTGCCGCAGACATCAATTAATGCCTCCAACACTTGAGCCAATAGCAGCTGTCTAAGCTTACACAGAGGAATGTAAATAGAGCGCTGGCCTTTTAAATTTGACTGTGACAGATCATCAAGATCACTTGTCATACAGTCTGACATCCTTGTAGCTCTGCGACATGATGCGAGCTGCATGCTTTGTCAGTTTAAATAGTGAGAAATCCTGTCGTTAGTCAACTACACAATTCATTGATATTCTACACATTAGCTGCTACATGCACAGGAGACTTCGCTGTCCGGAAACATGCGGTCTGATAATGCAAGCAGAGAATACATGCAAATTCAGTCTGTTTGTAAAGATTTCTTGAAAAAAAAAGAAAAAAAAGTAAATAACTGCAGAATATGGTTTGTGATGTAAGATGTCACCGAATCTACTGTTCTCCTGAATTTAATGTAGACGATTATTTTAAACAATGTACCTTTCAAAGCATCTGGCCAGAGTATTACTTTACATTTTTGTATTTATACTTTTTTATTGTTTTCAACAAATTATTATGTTTTGTACTTGGGAGGATTGTACAGCTACAGTGTATTAAGTTAACCAAAGAAAACAGTACCTTTAAATCTGCTTGCAATAAGCCCCCCCCCCCCAAACGCCTTGCAATAACAAGACACATATCAATCATTTTAGTTTTAAAACCTGGTAATGACAAACCTACAGGAAATAAACCCAAAGTGCATATTGGTTTTAAAATAATTTACGAGAATAATGTTATTACATTTCGCCAGAAAATCTTTTTATTATTATTTATTTATTTATTTTTTTTTTTTTTATTTAATTTCTTATTTATTCATTCATTTATTCATTCATTCAGTCATTTATATTTATTTATTTGTTTATTTTTGTTTTTAGTTATTTATGTATTTATTTATATTTTTATTTAGATTTATTTGTTTATTTTTTATATTTATTAATTTCTTTATTCATTTATTTATTTTTCTATCTATCTATCTATCTATCTATCTATCTATCTATCTATCTATCTATCTATCTATCTATCTATCTATCTATCTATCTATCTATCTATCTATCTATCTATCTATCTATCTATCTATCTATCTATCTATCTATCTATCTATCTATCTATCTATCTATCTATCTATCTATCTTTTTATGCAAATGTGTGAACAATATATGAATATTAGTTTTACCAATTGAAATATAAATATAAATATTTTAGCAAAAATACAGATATTTTAATTAAAAATATTTTATATATTACTATTAGATGTCTAAACTTTAAATGACACTATTTTATTTTATTTTATTTTATTTTATTTTATTTTATTTTATTTTATTTTATTTTATTTTATTTTGGGGCGGATTATTAACAAAGAGTTACATGTGTCCAGTGAGCATATAAAAACATGACTAAAAACCCTATTAAGACACATATGTTTAGCAAAAAAGTGAATATTGGTTGAAATATTAAAAATAAATATTAAAACAACGTCAGGGTGATGAGATCATTATGTTAATTCCAGTGTGGAGATTGGCAGTCTGTACCAGCCGGTACAAAGTGAAATCACTGAGTTTTCAGCACACCTGTTCATTAATTCATGACTAAGACTGGGTTCGAACCAATCAGTGCGCGTGTTGCCAACCGTAATTTAAACAAGTGGAAGAAGAATTGTCATCATTGACGTGTTGCATTAAAGGGCACCTATGGTAAAAAATCTACTTTTCAAGCTGTTTGGACAGATCTGTGTGTTGGTATAGTGTATAGACCGTCATACTGGGGTGATATGAACACACCCAGTCCTTTTTTTTTCAATTTAACTACAAAAAAAAAGGGTCGGCCAATTGGAGCTGTTTTCAAATCGATCGCACCATACGACATACGCAAAGCAACCGGGAATAAAAGGTCTGTTCTGTTCGCAAGGTAGGATCAGCAATCATCATCAAATGTGATTAAGAGTAAGTTTCACATGTTTAAAGTGTTTTAAAACAGAGTATGTGTGTAATTAATTACAGCGTTTTACTTCAGCTTTACTTCATCAGCACAGCCGCGTGTCAGAACAATTATAAAAGAAGACGCTTCAATCCCGGTTTGTGGAAGTTAAATCAGGTTTATTTTGTACATTAGCATAACAGATATCCACACAGTACTTGAGGTTAGCCATAACTAAGCTAAGCGCGCTCTGTCTGTCTGCCTGCCTGCCTGTGTGTGTGTATGTGTGCGCGCGCGTTTACTTTGTAACAATATTGTGTGTGACTCATCAATGCAACTTCACAATACTGATTAGTAAAGGTTAGTTCTTACTGTAGTATCTCACAAACGCTACGTGAGACCTTCTTCCTTTAAGTCTGTCTGTTGTCTGACGCAGCTGAGGGAGGAGGCATGTAGAAATAGTGGGCGGGAAAGACTCGTCTTAAATGCGCAGTACGACAAAACCACCCCCTGCTGGAAATCAGTATAAAACAGCATCTTGTAAAAGGTATAATGAAAAATCTGATGGGTATTTTAATCTGAAACTTTATATACACATTCTAGAGACGCAAAAGACTTATATTAAATCTAAAAAAATGGGTAACCTAGGTGCCCTTTAATAAATGAACTGCAACGAAGGTTTAGCAACTGTGAAAATCAGCTGTATTGCACGTATAATGAAACTCCCCTTTCATGCAAACCCTTCCCTCTTTCGCCACTTGACACTCCCACCTAAACAAAGCTGGACCAACCCACTTCCCTGACTTTTTTCAAACTAGACGTGTGAAAACACCCTGCTGAGACAGAAGGGGTTTCATGGCTCTTTAAAAAAAGCAACCACATGATATGAGTTTTGATGTTTTAAAGTATCTGGGAGAGGCTGGACAAATATATTACTGACCAATCATCACATTCTACTTGTACATCAACAAATGACGAAACAAAAGGTGGTCAGCATGTCAGTTGTTACATTGTTTCTTATGGCCATAAACAATACAGTACTATGATTGCATCAACAGTTTCTGTAACCTAAAAGCCACTTATTTTTAAATATGTATATTAAAATATACCAATTAAAGTCAGATGTATTACACCCCCCCCACCCCCACCCCCGTTGATTGTTCCTCCAAATTTTTTCTGTACATTTGTTTTGTGTTTATTTATTTGATTGTGTGCGACGAACAACCCTATATGTCCAAAAGAAAAAAAAAAGAAGAAGAAAAAAATGAGATATCCATGTGACATTAATTGTATGTGTGAACTTTGTATACATTTCCCACAGATAGGTTGCGGCTGAAAGGGCATCCACTGTGTAAAAATGTGCTGTATAAGTTGGCGGTTCATTCCACTGTGGCGACCATGGATTAATAAAGGAACTAAGCCGACAAGAAAATGAATGAATGAATGAATGAACTTTGTATACAGAAACAGTTTGTGGAAATTTCCGTGTGACCAAAAGTGCATTTTAAATATTAACATAGCGTCATGCAGAAAAATAAATAAATAAATGTTATGCCCACTAAGAAGAATGGAGATGCCACTTGCTGTCATGTCTATTAAAAGGCAAATCTATGGCAAAAAAAAAAGTAGGGCCGACATGAACAAATGGAATATATTTGAATGAGAACAAAAATCAGGGAAAAATCCACCTAAAGAGGTGAGTGGAGAAACTGTATATGTGATGTGATCTCTCAGTCTCTAAATGCGCTAATGAGCGCTAGACAACACAGAAACGGTTAACCTATCAAAGCAAACCACATAGCACATTTAATAAAACTGTACAGATGCATATTTTCCGCCAGTCCTGTGTAAACATTTCGCCAAACAGAGTTTATTTTTTAGATCCATTTTCAGGTATATCGAGAGATGGTGTGAGATGGAGTGCGAGAACAGTTTCTATCTTCAAGTAAAAAGAAAATATTTAATATAATGTTTACAATACAAATGAAATAAAATCTTATTACTCAAAATTTGAAATATGAACTTAAACTGTTCTTCATCTCAAGGCATCATTTATTAAAGTATTTAAACATCCTCCAGTTTCTCTCCTTAACTATGAGTTTGAAGCTTGCCACATTTACATTATTGCTATTTTCCCTAATTTAATACAGTTCTTCTGTAAGACAATATCAGCATTTGGACCATACTTTCAATATCAACTCTGCTTGAAATGACACAATCTAATACTGTTGAATATGTAATCAAATATATAAAATAACCCTGTTCCCAAGCAGGTTTGAGCTTGCAAGCCTATTGCTATGACAACGACTCCTGGATGAGTTTCTGAAGAACAACATTATCCAGGATCATGTCAAGTCATCACTAATCAAATCCAGCTAACTGAGTAATCCACATGGAAAACGGACCTATATATATGTATATACACACACACACACACACAGTTGTAGCCTTGGGGGGTTCAGGTAGTTCGAAAAAACCCCCTCCCCCCCTCCCCCTGGAAGAAGGTCCAGAATTTATCCCATACATGAGCTCATTTGTCCTATTTTGACTGCTATACCTTCATAAATAGTGAAAATAACCCATTGAAAAAGCCCTTAAGACCAAGCGGAATCCTCTGTTGGCTGTTGCTCCAGTGTGACTTCAGTAAATCAGTTTTGGCCAGTGCTAACAAATATTTTTCATTAGTCCAACATCCAGCTGTGCAAGAAAACATACAAGCTGATACACAAGAGAAGTCATCTTTTGCTGCTTTATTGTTTTTGAATAGAGAAAACATTTTACAAGTAATTATTACTCTAAATCTTGGACCTTATTCTTTAAAAAAAATAATAAAAATAAAAAAGGCCAACAAAAAGGTGTGAAAATGGATTTAAATACTATTTTTACTTTCAACACATTTCTAAACATAATAGTTTTAATAACTCATTTCTAATAACTGATTTATTTTATCTTTACCATAATGACTGTAAATAATATTTTACTAGATATTTTTCGAGACACTTCTATACAGCTTAAAGTGACATTTAAAGTCTTAACTAGGCTAATTAAGTTAACTAGGCAGGTTAGGGGAATTAGGCAAGTTATTGTATAACAGTGGTTTGTTCTGTAGATTATTGAGAAAAAATATAGCTTAAAAGGGCTAATAATTTTGTCCCTAAAATGGTTCATAAAAAATTCAATACTGCTTTTATTCTAGCCGAAATAAAACAAATAAGACTTTCTCCAGAAGAAAAAAAAAATATTATCAAACATACTGTTAAAATTCCTTTGCTTTGTTAAACATCATTTGGAAAAAAAATTAAAAAAAGAAGAACAAAAAATCGAAGGGGGCTAATAATTCTGACTTCAACTGTATATAGAAATCGCCAAATTCTGGCTGAGGAAAATTTAATGAATTTTTTGAATGAATGTGAAGGAAAAAAAAAAAATTATTTATTTATTTATTTATTTATTTATTTATTTATTTATTTATTTATTTATTTATTTTTTCACATTTCTTTATTCCAAATCTATAGTAAATATTTTTTGGTACACCAAAAAGTGTGGTTATGATGACCATCCAACTAGTTAATCCAGCTAAAAATGGTGCTTAAAATATCTATCAAATTAGGTATATAAATCTCGTAATTAAATAGAAAATTAGGCATTTAACAGCAAAAGTAATTTTTTGGGGAAAAAAGAACCACCCCTTTCACCAGGCTGGCTACGGGCCTGATATATGCTTGCCATTTTCAGCCAGCGAACAATGCTTTGATGCACAGGATGGGTTGATAAACTGTTTCAGGGTTTGAAAAAGTCAAGGTTTTTAAACCACTAAAATTTTCTGCTATACCGCTCTTAAGGTATACATTTTTATCTGTTTTTTATGTGTTGTTCACTGAAACAATGAAAAAGAGAGCAGAATGATTTATTTTAATTATTCATCCTGACATGTTTACTGTTACAAAATATTATAAATGTTTGCCAAAATAAAATAAGGAAAGGGAGGAAAAAAATGTTTTCGGTCACACTTTATTTTTGATGGTCCATTTGTTACATTGCATCTACATGCCAACTAATTCTCAATAGATTATCAGTAGACTATTAGGTTGGGGTTAGGGTTGGGGTTAGGATTAGGTTTAGTGTAAGTTGACATGTACTTGGAAAGTTTATTATAGTCAGTTAAATGTCTGTTAAAAGAAGCAGTATCAGCAGATATTAAGCAGACAGTCAACTAATAATCAAATGGACTATCAAAATAAAGTGTTACCAAGGTTTTCTTTTTTTTTTCTTTCTTTTTTTTACCCAGATATTTAAAAAGTGAAACTGTGACACTTCTATCCAAGGTTATCATACCATCAGAAACTTATACCAGGCTATGCCTAGTGTGCAGTACGTAAGACACTACAGACATTTCAGTTCAAATCAAATGTCAAGAAGAGGCAATAACAACAACCACAACAGCTGTTCTGTTGGCCTCATTGAACATGGACCTTCAGCAAGCACTGGGGTGGTTTGCTGCCAAGTTTGATGCTGGTGGGATGAGAAACAGCACCTTCAAGTCCGAGGCCATGGTGCGGATTGGTGCAGCGACAGCAGCATTGCAGTCAATGTATTGGTCCGTTGTGGTAAAGAATTGTTTGTTTTACCAGTCAATCTATGAACCTCTGATGAATAAAGGGACTAAGCTGAAAGAAAATTGAATGAATGAATGAATGAATGAATGAATGAATGATAAACTAATTACATTATTTTTATTAATTATTTACCAAACTTTTGCAGTAATATACTTTTTTTTAAGGCCAGTGTAGTTTCCATTTACTAAATATGTGCATTTGTGTCATATAATTGTTACTGTCAAAAAATAGTTCAATTTAAGTAAGTGTATTCCTAATATAAAGAGAGAGAGAGAGAGAGAGAGAGAGAGAGAGAGAGAGAGAGAGAGAGAGAGAGAGGGGAACCTTTAACTTTCCACATGCAAATGACTTGCAGTGTGCCAGCTTGCCACACATAATAAAGCAAAGGAGGTGGCAGTGATTCAACATGACAAAAAGGTGAAATGAATAGAGTGAGACTGTCAGTCAAACGACTGGAGGAATTTAGCGGCAATCGATTTTAGCAGTGTGGGAAGACGTGAGTGAAGGCTTTCTGACAGGGCTTTGGTCAAACTCATTCTAGGAAGGTTGTGACACATCTCCCAGCGCTTGCTTTGTAAGAATATTCTTATATTCTTTTTTTTTTCTTTCTTTTTTATAATATGACTGCCTGCATTTGTGCAGTTGTCGAGGCTGTCAATTGATGAAAACATTCAATTGGATTAATTAAATGATAACCTTGTTAATCAAATGGCTCACATTTAATTTAATTAAGTTCCATATTTTAAAAAAAAGAGTGCAAATAAAGATAATTCATACACTATATAATGTATATATATACACACACACACCAAATCATAGCATTACATAGACAGATTTCTTTTCACACCTATTCTAGAAGATGATTAAAATTGCTGGTGGTTAAAGCAATAACTGTGAAAACTGAGGATGATAGAGGTGTTTGTCTCTGTTTAATAAATGTCTTGTGATATCTCAAATAACTCAGAGAAAACTAATATCCCTTTTGATGCATTGCGATAAGACATGTCTACTATGAACAAATGACACCCTCTCTCCCTATCTCTCTCTTTCTCTCTCTCTGTGTGTGTTATTCAGTCACACTCCATCTGCCTGCATCTTTCTCTTGGTCTCACTGGCCATTTATTCAGAAAACAGCAGCAGCAATATAAATGATTTACATAATACATCTAAAATGGCGATGAAAGGTGATGAAATACTGTTTCATCAAAGCGTTTGATCATACCTAAATCAAAGTGTTTGAGTCCTTTCATAAAGCTTATGTTAAAATATCAGCCTGGTGTATCAGTGTTGACTACTGAAGAAAGAAGGAAGGTTAAATGGCATTTGATTCCAGCTGCATAGTGTGAGGTGTGTGTGACAAATCGAGAGCCGTCTCATCCACTCAAGTGTCTCCAAGTCATCGCCGTCTTTTCACCAGTGCCACTGACTCTTTCTGCACAATTCACACGATTTTATTTTCGGTTATGGAACAACACCTTCAACACTATTAAATGATAGGAGGTGCTGTTAAAAATATTATGAAATAATTTAGCGTCTCTGGATTAAAAAAAAAAAAAAAAAAAAAGTTATATCTACAGTACAAAAGCCAGAAAGAGCAGACTTTTAATTGAGTAATGGACATTATATCTGCTAATGGCAACTTAGTTAACGGTAACTTGCAAAGATAGTGTTTCTTTCCACTGATAAACTTCTGGTGAAGAGTTAATGCAACTTTTTTTTCCATTTTTATGATTTCTTTAACAGCGTCAATGTTGTAATGTAATTAAAATATAATCAGTTAAATAGAGGATTAGCAAGCTAGCGCAGAAGCTCCATTGAATATGCTGGGGTAAAATGAATGTTCATATTTTAAAGATATGAGTGGGAAAATGCCATTTAACGCAGTGCTTTTAGTACTTTCTCAGACCCAAATTTATATAAATTTTTAAAGAAATAAAACCTTAAACGCTTTGACTTTGTAACGGCATACAGATTTGCATATACCCTATTCATGTTCTAAATCAAGGGTGCCCAAACTTTTTTTATAAAGGGCCAAAAACCAAAATTGATTGAGGGCTGTGGGCCGTGGTTGAATATATCAAACCATATTACATTAAATTAGTGTAATTTCCTATAATATATTAGCTAATATTTAAAAAAAAAAAACTAAAAAACATTGCTTTAAAACATATTAATTGTGCAGTATCATTTTAACGTTTTATAATCATCTTTTTACAGTAAAAACATAAACAATCCCCTTTATAACATGATGGAGATCAATGCGGAATGCACTAGTTGAGTCTGCACTATCTGTCAAGTGGCAGTATTTACATTTTAAAAATCTGATTCATATGAAACATTTCATGTAAGTTGACTTTTTTGTAGCTCCTCCATTAAACAAAGAAACAAAAAGTTGCGTAAAATTGGAAATGACAATATCTTTTCAAAGGCCCAACCAACTCCCTGTATCATTCATTCAATAAATAAATAAATAAATAAATAAATCTGTACTACAGTTTCTTACAAATCTGCCCTGTTTGGTCAATCTGGCCTTTGATGTTTCTATGTTTTATTTTATTTTTATTGATGATGAAATAAAAACTCCCATTTCATGTAAGTTTTGAACTGTCACACAAACTATGGTGGCCATCAGACAAGCAGTCACCCATCAGACAAGCAGAGACCCATGAAAACACTATTTAGGTCCTCTTCCAAACTCGGGTTCAGTTCAACTGAAATATGAATGCAACTTGGACCAAAGACATCTACACAAACCAAAAACAGGACACTGTGTCATGTTTTCTCTTCATATTTATGATATGACCCATTACAAATGAAGATTCCAATGTCAGAAACATCTGATGTCAGTGTCCTTGCAGTCATTCTTCAGTTCAAGAGTTCACACTTAGCTGATGATTTACAAAGCTTATTTGGCATGCTGTCCCGGGAGAGAGCCCCGAGCTCAAGGGCTCCTCGAGCCCGGGGCTTCCTCCCGTTGGCAGAGCAAGAAGGGAGCCCGAGCTCGGTGGATCTCAGAACTCCCCTGCTGCTGTAGCTAAGGGAACGTAAGGAATTAGACAAGCTTGATTGTTATGAATGTTGAATGTCTTTGGATGGTGGGAGGAAACCGGAGAACCCGGGGAAAACCCACGCGGACACGGGAAGGACATACAAAATCCCCACAGAAACACTCACCGGTCCTATAGAACTAGGACCGGCAGTATTCTTGCTGTGTGGTTCACAGTGCTAACCACTGGACCGCCGTGCCGCCCAATCACAGGTGAAGGAGGAGAATAGGGGAGGAGGGGGGTTTCTTCCAAACGAAGATAAAGTGAACTGAAAACTGAGGCTATTTATGGTGCCTTACGGCTCATATGATTGGAAGATTAGTGATTAGCAAATACGAGACTGGACGTGATAAATCATAAGCACGTGATCCTCTCGAAATTAGTTTATGAATAAACTTCACTTATGTGTGTGATGAAGGAACATCTGGCACAGTTTTGACTCCATTTAAAGCATTATCAGGACTTTATATGTTTTCCGATAAAAATATTATCACATGCACATTGTTTTGGATGTTTGGTAAATGTTACAAAATCAAACGTGTGTGTGTGTGTGTGTGTATGCATGCATTCATTCATGCCTGCTTTTGTATGCATTTGTGTGTCAACATTAAGCAAAAGAACATTAATTCCAAATACATCATTTTCACTTTGGCATGAAGCTAATGAAACAACGAATGCAAGCACATTCATAAACTTTCCAACACTCTGCATTTTTTTAAGTTTCTGAAACCTCACACGAAAACCTGGAACACTTGACATGTGTGTGTGTCTCTTTCACAGTGAGACATGACAGATAACTAGCTCACACAGCAGGGCTTCACGGTTGTCCTGAAAAAGTATGGGTGTGAGATCAGTTACAGAACACGCTTGTCAAAATAAATGAAATAAGTGTGAACAGAATCTGATTAATGCCTAAAATACTTGACAGACCACCATATTCTGCTGCTCGGATTTTCTTCTTTTTTTGATATATGCACATGTTTACATATTCATTCAAGAAAATATTCTAGAGGACTAAGAGATTTACTGATGTTTCTGAGTCGAAGTAATAAACATCAGGTTTGAAAAAAAATAAATAAACATCTCATCCATTTTAATTATGTAACACTAGTTCTCCAATTTTCTGAATAGTTCATGTAGATTTTAATTCAATGGATCCCTCTCCAATGCCTGTCGCCACACCCACTGTGCCTGTCTCTATTCACGAAACAATGTGTCTTGTGTATGTGGACCCAACTGTCTGTTCTGCGCTGCTCTAGCATGCTTCTCCATGGACCCGGTGAAACAGATGCTCTGAACTGTCACAAAAACTCACTTAATATGAAGCCCTCTGGATGGACTGAGGGAGAAGAAATGGAACAGGGAAGGAAGAATCCTTAAAAAAACAAGAACTTGTACTTACTGTACTGGCAGTTTCTTCCCATATATTCCCCCGGGCATTCACAGGAATAGTTCGCAACCAGATCTGTGCAGATCCCGCCGTTTCTGCAGGGGCTTCGTTCGCATTCATTAACATCTGTATGGAAAAAAAGGGAAATGGAATAATTTATATTAAACTTAAAGGTAATTACTGGAACTTCTCACAATTAAATGCAGAGGTCATTTACTGGGTTTATAATGTTTGTTATTCGATACTTGTTTTTTTTATTTCAGCTTAGAAGAACACCTCAGCCATGTAATCAAATTATTAAAAATGGTGAGTATTAACACCTTCTTACTAATATGTCCTTGATGAATAAAACACCTAAAAAAGAAAGCTTGATGAAGGTCATCAAATGGAAAGTGAAATGCTCACTTTTGCTCACTTTCACTCATCTGCACAATATAAACAAGGGCGTAGGTTTGCACTTGACATTGGTGGGGACGGCTGAATCAAACAAGGGTATATATATATATATATATATATATATATATATATATATATATATATATATATATATATATATATATATATATATATATATATATATATATATATATATATTATATTCAGGCCCGTAGCCAGGATGGGATCTGGTGGTTCAAAAAAAAAAAAAAAAAAAAAAAAAAAAAAAAAAAAAAAGTTAGATTGTTATTATTTTGGAACTTTTTCCTATTATTCGAATAGCCAAACTCTGACTGAGGAAAAAATGTTCTGGCCAGTTTGTTATAATAGGCTTCAGTGTTTCATTTAAAATAAATTTTATAAGATTTCAAAAAAAAAAAAAAAAAAAAAAAATTGTTAGACGATAATAAATTTATATTTTAAAAACAAGAATCTTTTCATATTTTTATTCAAAATTGTCATTATTTATAAAACTGCGATACAAAACTTACATTTTAAATGCACATTTGTAAATAAACACCTAAAATATTAAAATAGTATGGTAAGCAATTTGACAAAATGGTTGAAAATATTTTTGGTGCATCAGAAAGTGTGGTTATTATAACCATCCGACAAGATAATACAGCAAAAAAAAAAAAAAAAAAAAAAAAAAGTTTTTAAATTGTTAATAATATAAATATGCAATATGTATACCTTATAATTAAATAGAAATCAGACAAATAACTGCAAAAAACTTCAGTTTTTCAGAAAAACAATAGCCACCATTTCAATAAGCTGGCTACAAGCCTGCTAGTGTAATGTTAAAATAATGTTTATTAGCTGATAAAGAGGGAGTTTATTAATGGCTTCAGTTCATTTTAGCCATAGTGCAAATTAAACATGTCTCATATATCAGTATTATGCCTATTTACAGGCTGCATTTTTTCCGACAAAATGTTTCAACTGAAATTTGACATTCTACTCTGAGAGATTAGGAGAACTGGCGGGAATCATATACTTCAGCTGTTTATTCTGCAGTTAGTTTTCAGGCCCTATTATTTACAGACTAGCCTATATCAGTCTGCTATAATGTTAGACTATGCTTTAAAGTGGGGAGAAAACACGAGCATTAACGGCATTATTATGACGGGCTCATTCAGTAGTGAACTTGTATTTATTTGACTTACACTTTCGTTGAAAAAAGCTACTTATGTCCACCTTTTTTACTGCCTTTTTTGCACACGTGTGTGTTTCACCCAACTGCAACTAACACACCTTATTCTCACATGGGAAAAAAACACTCCACTGCATTTGGCGCTGCTTATCTGAAAGCAGCCACCGCCTCTCACATGATAGCAGGGAAAGGTATAGCCAATCACAAATTTCCATATGTGTTTTGGGGGAGGACTAAAAGAGAGAACGTGACTGAACCCTTTCCGCATGTCTGGGTTAATGTTGACAGCGTGTTTTTTTTTTTTTTTTTTTTTTTTTTTTTTAAGTGGATTAAATTATTTTTAATAAATAATTAAATAATTAATAATAATGGGGGAAACCAGAGCACCGAGAGGAAACCCACGCCAGCATGGGGAGAAAATGCAGACTCCACACAGAAATGTCAACTGACCCAGCCGGGGCTTGAACCAGCGACATTCTTGCTGTGAGGCAATCGTGCTACCCACTGCACCACCATGACGCAGTGACTAGGTTCCTAGTTTTGAACAATTATTTTCAATTGTTATTAGTATTTTTTTTCCCGTTACATGCGATTTCTGAGAAATTACTTGGAAAACATTGCAGAAACTACATTGTAAAAAAAAGTTGACTCAACTCAAAATTGTAAAGGAACTTGCTGTAGAGCTCTTTTGAGTTGAATCAACTTAAATTGAGTCAAGTGCACTTGGGTTGAAAGTTGAAACAACTCAAAACAGCTCTGCTGCAAGTTACCTTACAATTTTAAATTGAGTCCATGTTTTTATTTTTTTTTACAGTGTATATGACGTGGATTTGGTAAATTATAATTATTAATAAGCAGATCTGTTTTTAGCTGTTAATAAAGCTAATAAAAATACACCTTATTATGTAACAGCATAAATTCACTTAATAATATAAACTCTTAATAATATAAAATAGCATGAGAGCCATTTCTCTTCATGTTGGACACTTCTTTGTCCATGACTTGTTGAACATTTTCAATAAATGGAGGGTCAAATCAAAGGACAGCAAAACTAAATTTTATAGTTACAGTTTTATAATTGGAGCTTCACTTACATGGTCTTGAACGAATGCTTTTAACTAATAATAAATAACAGTTTTCTGTAGAATTAAAATCAGTGTAAACTGTCACGCACCAGAGGATGTGGATTTCAGTGACGAAATGCATCTTATTTCTATGTTTTTACAAAAATATAGATTGATGAAAAAAATTTACAATTTACTATATATATATATATATATATATATATATATATATATATATATATATATATATATATATATATATATATATATATATATATATATATATATATATATATATGTAGACATTTGTTAAATTGATTTGAGGACTTTCTTTTAAATTTATAAGAATTGTAATTTATTGAACAATGCTTTAGGAGCAATTTTAATAGGAATGCAATGTAAACAACTGTAATAAAGGACATTTTATAACAAGAGGTCCATGGAAGACGTACGGTATTTTAATTATGTCAGTGCTATTTATATTCATTTTTGTCATGTGTAACAGTGAAAAAGCAACATCATGTCAACATCCCATTTATTTATTCATAAATGCAAATAAATAAATAAATAAATAAATAAATAAATAAATAAATAAATAAATAAATAAATAAATAATTAAATAAATAAATAAATAAATAGATACATTTTAAATATGTTACTTATTTACTACCATGGCCATTTATATCGAACAGATGTTAAAAAATGTTGTTTTGAAGGAATTAGATGTTCCGTAACATCTAATTTTTACAAGGTGGGTTGTTAAGCCAAAACTCAATCCCCAACCTGGATGACCAGGGGCCTGTTTCAGTAAGGAGGTTCAAACAACTCGGAGTTTAAACTTGAACTCTGAGTTGATTTACAGAGAGATTAAAAACTCAGAGTTTTCGGTTTCTGAATAGCTGATCTGCCCTGGGTCAATCAACTTTGAGACCAACTCAGAGTTAAGCGCGCACACCGTGACTATAAAAAGGCGTTATCAATGGAGCACAGATATTACGAGTGACCATGGAACATCTTAAAAAAAGAGATCACCATTTCTTTCTCCAGCTGAACTTGATGTGCTCATGCAAAGTTTTAGCAAATATGAGTGTATATATTTAAAAAGAAGCAACCATCAGTGAAACAGAGACAGTTAGCATGGGAAAACAGCTGCTCAAGTTAATGCGTAATTTTTAATTTAATAAACATTTAAGTATAATAAAATAAGTAATGTAATGTGTGACGTTTATACTTTTTAAAAAAAACTTTTATACACGTTTATCAGTTTTAATAGATTTAACAGTGCACTTGTGTGTCTGCCTTTTTATTGATCAAGTGATAGAGGTTGAAATAACAGTAAGAACGTAAGCAGTGTTAAAAATAATTTTTAGACAGAATTAATCTAGTAACAGTACATGTCGAAGGTTAAGCTAAATATTTATGGAAAAAAGAACAAGCCTCGTACGTGACTTTGTTCTGTGTGTGACAAAAATGTAGGCAATAGCTGTGTTTCCATCAAAATATAGGCTATTACATAAATTTGTGCAAAATTGGAATAACGCCTAAAAGATGCGAATAAAGCAGCGTTTTCACCCAACGAGTCAAAGAGAACACAATCGTCACTTCCTGATTAACTTGCGCCAAATATCAACAGTAAAAACAGAATTTACTGCGGTAGAACAAGCTGCGTCAATGATTTTTTATTTAATACTTGCGCCTCAGAAGACACACATGAACACGTGGGGGCGTTTGAAGCCATGAGACGCGGAGACTCTTGACACGCTCCAGACGCTCGGAGGTAATTAATATTATACACTAATACTGAAACAGTTCAGGCATTTTAGAATGACTAAAACAACATTTAAGATGTTCTGCAGTGTGCTCAGTCTGCTGGTTTGTCCATTCACACACATTTTCATCATCATCTCTAACAAACCTTTTTTTAATGTAGACCTACATAGCCTTCTGTAATTTGGTAAGTGCACTTCGTAGTTTATGCGCATCTTTTTTTATGAAATAAAAGTTTAACCTACTCAGTTATGCACATGTTTTTTATGCGTATTTTCAAAAGTTATGTGAATCACGACGTTTTCATCAATCGTTTTTATGGGCATCTCCAAAATGAGCTCTAAAATAGGTGTGTGGAAATGTAAGGCTAAGGCGAGTAATAGGCTTCATCTTTAAAAAAGGGGAGGAGACCGACAGAAACTCAGAGTTTAGAGAATAAAACCTGCTCCGGACCAGGTTAGGTTCACAGAGTAAGTTACCACAGTAACTGACTCTGTGTTAAAGTTACCTCTCTTTCAGAAACAGGCTTGACTTACCCTAATTTCTTGAGTTTAACAAACCTGCCATTTTGAAATGGAAAACCCAGAGTTTCTCTCATTTCAGGGTTAAAATACTCTGAGTTTTCACTTAACCTCCTTTCTGAAACAGGCCCCAGGACATACACACATACACTACAGACAATTTAGCTAACCCAATTCCCCTTTAGCGCATGCATGTCTTTTGACTTGTGGGGAAAAGCACCCGCAGGAAACTCACGCGAACACTGTGAGAACATGCAAACTCTATACAGAAATGACAACTAACTTGTATTACTGTTCTTTGTAAGTATCAGAACCTGCTGAAGTGCTCTGTGAGTCTACAGAAAATTTCCCCTTGAGGGACAATAAAGTATACAAACAAACATACAAACAAACACGTTTTTATCCTACTCTATAAAACAGAAGTGGATTATGGGATTGGAAAATTCCCCAAGCTAGAATTGCTTAATTGTAAATTCCATACCTTTCTTTATATTGTACATTTCTATTCATAAAGTATACTTTAAAACAAGACCTTTAGAGCAACCTAAGGTTAGAATCCACAATGGTTGTGTTAAAAAAAAAATAATAAAAAAATAAAAAATTCTACATTTATCTTCCTGTTAAGTGACACAATTTATACTTACAGAAAACACCTGCCAAGAAAATCCATATAAATGTAAATGTCAATGTAAACAAATGTAAAACACAACACAAGCTTTAAGTTTTGTTGAAAACACAGCCTTTTAATTTAGTAAGACATGTTTACATTGACATTTCCAGACCTCTACAGCATGAGCCCCTCGGATTGTTTGAACATTGAGATGCAGTATAGCCTGCTACTGAAGGAAAACTGAAATCTATACAGGAAAAGGCAGGTCAGGGATCTGTTTAAAGACATAGCGAGTTCACCAGTGAAGGGGTCATCACTTTAGCATCGACTGCAGCGCACACACAGAAGAGAGAGATTGAAATTCAAACCATCATCCTGAGGTTTCACCACAAATTAACCTGATGAAAAGCTCACCTCTGTCTTTATTCCCCTGTGGTTTGACTAACAGGATATAGACAGAGGCTTTCTGAGAAAGAGCAGCCATAATAATCTAGCCGTGTGGTCTAGCGAAGACCTCTTCTTTCTAAAGACCAAACGCCAAGAACCGAGAGTCTGGCCAAACAAAAAAGTTAGAAAGTGTAACTTTTTTGAATGTTAAAAAAAAAAAATTGTTCACTTAAGAAACTAAATCTTATGTCGCTATAAAGCCTGATATATTTTATTTTGTCGTAAGAAAACAAAAGAAGCAGAT